>NW_017971489.1:217237-334802 GCF_001883845.1 Diplodia corticola
GTAGAAGATAAAACCTACATTCTGACACACGGCGTTCCAGTACACCTGCCGCAGCTCTGGGGATGGCTCCGGGTATGGAATCTGCACCATGCGGTCGCGCATCGCTATCCGCGCCGCGTCTGCATCGAGTCGGGTTCTCTCGAGCTGCGATAGCCGCACGCGTTGTCGGAGGAGCAGCACGTATGCATGCTCGAAAGTCGCTCGTTCTTCTTCAAGCTTCCTGAAGTTTGCCGTGGGACGCGATTGTACGACGCACTTTGCGGGGTTTCTATTAGTGTTTGTGGTCGTTGCCGTTGTCGCTCGTGCGGGGAGTGATGAGAAGGGCAATGGGATGAAAAGTTACTGTTGGGGTTGCAACTGTCGGAACAGTATTATTGACGGTGGCGTGGTTTTCTTCTTCGATGGCTTTGGTGTCCTTTTCTTTTTCAACGTCCTTGGTGTGTTTCCCTTATTGGTCACTGTCAGTCCTGTTCCCATTGCCAATGCTAAGAAGGTTGCGCGTGATTCTCTCGACGTTCGAGCTGGACCAGGATGTGTTGGGTTGTGCGAAGGGGGAGTTGAAAAGTACCAGATGTCAGCATTGGAACGGAACGAATGAGATGAGAGAGTCGGGCAGAAAAAGGGAAAGTGACTGCCGACCCATCTCCTCTCAAGCGTTTGCCAAATAATTTAAGGAACTTCATAGCAAAAGGTCGTGTTGCGCTAGGTGTTGCTTGGGGCTGATGGGGCAATGGCTTTGGATTGGGGAGAAGGTGGAAAACCTCCAGCCTGAGGAACCAGTGCGGCAAGGCACGTGAAAGGAAAGAAACACCCGAGGTTCCCGTTGCGACTGTTGAATTGCGCATATGCGTCTTTTGTTGAAAAGTAGCTGTCATGGTACGCTAACATTGGACAAAGTGCTTCTCTGGTTTGGTGTGGGACCTTGATCCGCCCAAATCCCCAAGACTGAACTCCACATCGTATAACTGCTTTTGTGTTGACTACAGATGTAGTGGTCGTTTGTGACAGCGTCTCCCTGAGTTAGTTCACACATCGAATTCTTTTGACTGGTTTAACAGCTTTTGGGCGTGGGCTTAAGCAGTTCCGTGTATTAGTTAGAGCCAAGGTTGCAAATCCCCAATTTTACCTCCTGCAGCGCCAGATGCTTTGCCCTGTAGGTATGCCCGCCAATGTGGTATGCGCGCAAAATCCGGTAATCCTCAAGCAAGCTATGCCCGAAACGCCCTACTGACCCAGAATTATTACCGTTCTGCCTTCGAAGCACGTGCTCCCTCAGCGGCCCGTCCCCTCCATTAACTCGTGGTTCTGGATTATTCATCCGTCTTTAGCAGATCCATGACCTCGGCAATCTCCTTCATGACTTGCGAGGCCATGGGAGGCGGCTTGTCCCCCGGCTTCATCGACTTTCGAACGTCATTGCAGTACCTCTCGTAGTCGTCGCGCAGCTGAAAGATGGTGTCGGATTGGTTGCCAATGTCCTGCATGATGGACATGATCTCGAGCCGGGTTTGCGTCTGTCGGGGGCGGTGTGTCAGCGGTGTGGCGTGACAACCAGGGTGGATCATTGCTCTGGGGAGGAGAGGAGAGCATGATGCTTACGCGATCCATCATGGCTTTGTGCACGCGCTCAATGTCGTCGTCGGTGGGAGCCTCGCCACGGCTCTTAACGTCCTTGAGGTTCTGCTGGGCGGCGTCGAAGGAGGCGGTGGTACGCTGCTTGTCGGCCTCGAGAGCTCTGACGCGGTCGATCTTGCTGCGGACATCGACCATAACGTCGAACATGGGGTGCGAAGGCAGCTGAGTGGTGGCCATGGTGGTGATGTGTGTGGTTGAAGGAGCGGCTGGATCTCCGGGAGAGGTGAAAAGTGCGGCGGCGTGGAAAGGAGAAAGGAGAGAAAGTGGGTCAGCGGGAAGGAGCGACTGTCAGTGCAGCATGCAGGTGAGGTGTAAGTTGGCGGTGTTTATTTTCGGAGGGCGGGTTGCGGAGGCAATCACGCTGGGGGAGTAGTGAGTTTCAGGCGCGTCGGGTGACGTCACGGCGTAGGGATTGCTGCATGCGCACCCTCGCATTTATATGAATTTCCATGACTCTACGCCCGAGAGCTGCCTTGTGCAACGTGTTGTTCGCCGACTGAGCGTCGACAAGGCAGGTGGGGCTTCCGCACTTCTCCCGCGCTCTCCGACGTTTGAGCGCGCGACCGCCACCCGCCATTCCGGTACTGCCAAATACCCTTTTCGGCAAGCCCATTTCTATTTTCGGAAAGTCCATCCACACCCACCCTCCGGGCACCACTTCACTCTGCATCACCAGCTCACTCTCGCTGCTCAAACCTTCTGCTCGCTCATCCACTTCTCGGCCTCCTCCTTCCACTCCGCCCGCCATCTTGTCAGCGGCGGCCTGCCATTCACCACGTCCCCCACGCTCCACAGCATTCTCTTCTTATCCGTCTCCTCACTGACATCATTATCCGGACAGATGATATAGAACTTATCCTCCCCCATCTTCTGGTACATGTACCCGGCGATCTGCTCTGCCGACCACGCGCCCGCCGGCTTCTCCTTGACGACGCCGCCGCCGGCGGTCATGCCCGTGAAGGTCCAGCCGGGCACGAGCAGGTGGACGGAAGTGGCGGGTGCGTCGGCGCGCAGGTCGAAGGCGAGGTGCTCGGCGAGCGTCTTGACGGCGGCTTTGGACGCGTTGTACGCGGCGTTTCCGGGCGGGTTGGTGATGCCCTGCTTGCTGCCGGTGATGACGATGGCGGACGGCTTGTTTGCGGAGCGGATGGCCGGGACGAAGGCGTTGAGGCCGTTGATGACGCCGAAGAGGTTGGTGGAGAGGGTCTGTCGGTGTGTCTCAGTCTGAGAAGTGTCTTCGACGGGGGATTCGTAGGGTAGGTATAATGTACACACCTTCTCAAAGTACTCCGCATCCCCCCACGTCCCCTTCATCCCCACGCCGGCGTTCAGCATTAAGAAATCCACGCTCCCGACGCCGAATTTCTCCAACACACTGCCCTTCAGCTTCGCCCAAGCCTCCGGATTCGAGACGTCCGTCTGGTACGTGTCGACCTTGCCGCGCCCGCCGAGCGTCTCTTCCGCCTTGGCGAGGGTCTCGGCATTCCAGTCGGCAATGGCGACGCGCATGCTGTGCTTGAGACAGAGCTGTGCGACGGCGAGGCCGATGCCGCTCGCGCCGCCGGTGATGAGGGCCGTGTTGTTGGCGGCGAAGACGGAGATGGGCGACATTGTTGTTCCTGTTTTTGCAGTCGGCTGCCTTTGTGAGGGTTTCGTTGCTCTACTGTGGATTGCTGAAGAGGAATCGGTAGCGGGGAAATAAATAGTGTCAGTGTAGCTGGCGAGGAGGGGTAGCTTCGTCGGAGATTGAACGGAGTTACGGTAGTAAAGCCGTATGATGTCAGTGTGCGGGGCTCGAATAGGCAGACAAACTGTGAGTAGCATACCATGTTTCCGGATCGGGTGATTGATTCAGTTGTGCTCGTAGTCGGCTGTCTAAGTTTAGACTTTAGGTTTGAGCGCTATGTGATGTCCGCAGTTGGGATACGTTTGCCATCTGATTTGACATGCTCAGCGGCATTGGAAATGGAAGAGAAGTAAAATGCACATAACATTTATCTGTCCATGACATTCCAGGCGCAAGATTTGTTATATTAGCTGAATCTGTTTAACCTCTACACTCCCCCCCTCTGTCAGCTCGCCATCCATGATCCCGTGGACAAATGCTTCACCAACGACAACCAAACGACCATCTTCCGCCTCACGAAGGACAAACGGGACATCAGCGCCCAAAGGTATCCACAAGCAATCCCCCTCACCAACCTCTTGGGGACCGATCCCAATAAAACCCTTCGAAGTCCTGAAAGGCTTCCTCCGTTTGAGCTTATACTGCGCGATGCCTGCATAGCGTATGGCTTCGCGGCTCCTGACTCCCCTGAGCAGATCCATATACCCCGTCTTTAGATCTTGCGGCGCGCGTATAGTTTCATAGTTATGAACAAACGCACGATCTGCAATTGGCGTCCTCCACAGCGCCTCAACGACTTCCTCTGTCGAGTTATAGACGTCGTTTGTGCCCGGCAAGACGACACTCAGCCCCTCCAGCCATGCGACGAGAGAGTCGAAGTTCTCGCCATCCCTGTAGCTGACTGCTTCTGCCGGGAGGCCGTCACCGACGCGCTCGACGCTGTCGACGCGGATGGCCCAGAGCTTCAGCCTGCCGTTTGCATCGAACGAGGAGTCCTCGATGCCCTGCTTCAAGCTCCCCGACGCTCTATAGGCGCGGCCGGCCCCACCGCCTCGCACGTTGAGATGCGAGTAGACGGTCAGGGCCTTGGGGAGATGCGGCGATGCCCAATTGGGGACCCAGGACGGGGCACCTTCGTCCTCGGCATTCTCGTCGTCTTCGCCGCTCGACCATGTCGAAGCGGTGATGTTGCAGTGCGACAGCGTCTCGAGGCCGTAGTGCTGCAGGCACGCCTTGGCCAGGTGCACGCGCACATCCCGCCACGACTTCTCGTAGTTGACGCGCACCTTCAGCTGCTGGGCGTCGCTGGCCAAGCCGACCAAGGCGAAGTAGTAGTCGCGGTGGTCCGACGCCAGCAGGCGCGAGTTGTCGGCGTTTGCTCCCAGGAAATACAAAAACTGGCGGAGGGGAGTTTCACTGCCGGCGAGCACCCAGCTGAAGGCGGCGGACCCCACGTTCTGCAGCTTGGCGTCGAGGAAGGCCGCGGTGGCCATGTTAGCGGTGGTGACAACGCGGGGCGAGACGACGGCTGCATTGAGGTAGTCGCGCAGGCCGCACAGCATCCAGAAAGCCGTGTAGAAGCGTTGCCAGTGGATACTCGCGTCGCCGCACAACAATACTGCGTCTTTGGCCAGAGCCACCTCCTGCAGAACCCATACGCGGCGGAACCAGTCGCGCGTGAACAGCGCGGCCACCGCGTCTAGCGCGCGGCACCCATCCGCCCGTAGTAACCCGAGCACCTCGTCCAGCGCCGCTTGGATGCGGTGCGCCGACGTCTCAGGCCGTGGCGCCTCCTGGAACTGGAAAAGCGGCCACGAGCGCACCCAATGCTTGGTACGCGACGTCTCCGCGATCGAGTAGACGGTCTCGAGAGCGGCGATGGCGGCGTCGCTGTCCGGCGTGCTGGGTCCCAGCCAGACGACAACCCGAGACGCCCGCCGGTAAATCTGGTCCATCTGGCACACCTGATGCGTCCGTTCCGTCGTGTCGTGCTGGTTGATGCATATGGCGTCTACCCACAGCCAGGTCGGGTTGTGCCGGCGCTGCCGCAGCTCCTCGGCCAGTTGCCGCAGCGCTACCTCCAGGTTGACCGTGACGTGGAATGCCTTGCCGTCAATGAGGATCGGGCGTGTGGTGTTCGGGTCGCCCCAGACGTACGACAGGGCGGAGTATTCTGGCTCATCCTCGAGGCTGGCGGTCCGCAGCGTGCAGCTGATGATGGGGAGGTAGCCGGCTCCGTCGGTGGACTTGGGGACGGGCTGCAGCTTCATCAGACGGATCTGGTTGTGCCACGAGTCTAGGGCCGAGTACCGGAAGCCATCTTCTGCGGTCGTCGCTCTACGACGGCTGGTGGATGACATCTATGGCGGAGTACGAGGGGGAAGAGATAGGTGTTCTGACTGGCGGTGGAGTCGGGACATGGCTCTCGTAAATCGGTCTGCTCGGGGTAGGCACAAGTTGCCGGTGTGCCGTAGACCGACCTTCAAGGCTGATGCGATTGAGGGCCAAGACGCGTCAAAGCAGTCGTGACAAGTCATCAAGCCGAGCTGGAGTACGCAGACAGCTAGCTGCACGACGCGCTTCTGTCGAGCAGTCGCGTGTCGCGCGTTCCTGGCCCGTGCCGCACGGACGCCGCTGCCGCCGCGGCCAAAAACCCAACGCCAAGCGGGCCGACGAGGCGGGGTCGCGAGTCGCGACGGTTGCCATTGAGACGACGGCCCAAGCTCCTACTATCTCACGCTGCTGCTCTCTCGGAAACCCGAGCAGGGCCGACGCTCCGAGGGTAAAGTAGCTCGACCTTTGCTGACACACGACATCACCCGGTTCGCTGCCAGCACGCGAGCTCGCCCTGCTCTCTCCACTCCACCTTCCCCACCCCACCCAGCCTCTCCAGCAGCACATCACACCCTTTCCTCCCATCCGATCACTCACATCTTCAATTCCTCGACCCATTGACCATCGCATCATCCCCAATCGACCCTCATCAATTGGCCTCGGAAGAACCCAGCATCACACCACCACCTCCCACCCTCCCTCCGCAATGGCGATCCTCAAATCCGTCCTCACCACCACCGCCGCGGGCGCCGCCGCCTTCGGCGCCGGCTGGAAGCTCTACACGCGCGACACGCACTTCGTCCCCTTCTCGCCCACGTCTCCGGCCTGGTTGTCGTGGGCCCCGCTCCTCAAGCAGCGCAACCCGTCGGACAACCCGCCCGCCTGCGTCGACCACGCCGTGCGCCGGGTGCCGCTGAGCGACCTGAAGACCGAAGACCTCGACGTCCTGACGCGCGACTTTTGCGCGGGCGTGTGGTCCGGGCTGGGCTTCGCGTACCAGCGCCGCTTCCTCGAGAAGAAGTATCGCACCCTCGAGGGCCGCGACGACCATTTGTGGGACCGCGAGGAGCTGGCCAAGAGCGATTATAAGGTCGGGACGAAGATTGCGGATCATTTTGAGGTGGTGGAGCATACTCCGGGGAAGGTGAGTAGTACGGATGAGCTCTCTGTTTTTTTTTCTCTCACTCTCTTTTTTTTCTCTTTTTTTTTTTCATTTGATGGCTTTTGAGCTACACACGCTTGACGTATTAGTCACGACTCTCTTTCTTCCAATGCGATGTGAGGGCTGACTGAATGGCGATTCCGTTTCTTTTAGGTGGCCGTCCGCTGCGGTGATTCGCCACTGAAGACTGGGCCCCGGCCATCGGATGGCATATTCTCGATGGAGGTGAACAAGGACGACAAGTTCGCGACGTTCCACATGAAGAGCTTCTTTTTCAACTCGACGCCCGACGGCAAAGTCAAGGGCAACCTGCCTTGGTGGTTCGAGTTCTTGCATCGCGAGTATGCCAAGCTCTGGATGGAGACCAGCGTGAGGAAGCTGTTGAAGTAAATATTGGGGAAAAGCCTTTTATAAAGGGTAGAGTTTATTCCTTTTCTTCAAGGTGCGAATGTAAAGTCAATTGGTCCTGGAGGGCGTCAAGACGACGTCCTCCTTTTCGTAAGATATCCAGCATGAGGACCGTCCATCGCTTGCTCTGCTCGAATGGGACATGTGTTTCCGCTCGAAGTGGTCATTCTATCCGACACTTAAAAGAACTGTTTTGTGTGCAGGGTCGGTTCGCGAAGTACTATTACAAACAGGCGCAGTCAAACAAGCAGTTGAGGGGTTGCATGAGCAGTAAAAGTATATTTCCCCCTACAAACAGTTTTGTACCGCGACAAGCGGATGACGTAACGTATGTACTGACCATTACTTCGTAAAACCTTCGTCTGTGAGTTATCTACATCAGGACCCGCCATCAGTACAGATCCCTTCTCCAGCTGAACTCCGATCGTCCAGCAAGGACATTCACAAACACGTGCGCATCCCAACCTCATTTATTCGTCACCGTATATCCACCGAAAGCCTCCATGCCCAAGCCGAACTCGGCAAGCATCTCATCCCACATGTCCCAATCCATCGGGCTCGCATCCAGGCCGTTCGGCAGCGACACACCGGCCCATCCTTCCGACGACATCCCGTTACCCTGCGCTGCTCCCGCCCCGCCATTGTTGGAGATGCCCGTAGCACGGTCTACCTCCCTCCTCTCCCCGAACCCCGTGAGCGACGACAACGACTGCTTCTGCTGCCCCTGGCCCTGCCCCTGGCCCTGCCCCTGCCCCGGCAGCGACTCAGGCGGCGACCTCGACCTCACCTCCTTCAGCTTCGACACCAGCACCTCCAAGGCCGGATAATCACGCAGCTCCGGCGGCGGCGGCGCCCTGCCCGCCCTCTGGCCGCGCTCGGCCGCGTCGGCGACGAACGCATCCCACGCCTTTGTCGCCAAGCTCGCGACGGCGAGATGCAGGGGGTTGCGGCGGATGTCGAGGATGTCTGCGTGGTTCTCGAGCACCTTGTTGACGTGGAACCAGGCCCGGTCGACGTCCGGGTCGTGGGCGGCGTCGGTGCGGGCGCGCAGCTCGCCGACGAGGTAGATGAAGCCCTCCCACTGGAAGAAGGCGTCCATGTGCCACATGAAGCGGTGCAGGCTCGGGTCGGCGTGGACGAGGTTGTCGAGCTCGACGATCTTGAGCGTCGTGCGGAAGAGGAAGTCCTTTTCCGACTGCGGCAGGGACAGGCCCTTGTCCGAGTAGCGGCGGGGGTGGTGCGCGATGAGCCGCATCACGCAGAGGGCGCAGCGCGCGACGATGGCGGAGAGGTAGTGCAGGGGGACCGAGGGGTCGCAGTGGCGGAGGAAGTGCTCTTCGAGGTGGCTTTCGAGCCCTTCGATCTTGCGGTCCTTTTCGGCGAGCGTGATGGCGTTGCTCGTCAGGCTGAGCTTGGCGTCGTCCTCGGCGTGGGAGCGCAGGTCGAAGTAGGACCCCCCGGTGGAGCGCTTCATGAACTTGCCGAAGTGGTAGCGCATGTTGCAGAAGAACATCTCGGTCGGCCCCGTGTGCTCGACGGGGAGCTGTTTCATGTCCGGGTCCAGGTCGCTGTCGTTGCAGTTCAGGGGGAGCTCTACGTCCCACGTTTTGGACGACAGGGAAGCGGTGCCGCCTGCAAGCTCTGCCGTCCGCAGGTCGAGTGGCATGAGCTGCCACCAAACGCGGCGACGGATCTCGATGTCGAAGAGTGGAAGGCCCATCTTGCTTCCATCTTGATGGAGGCCGATCCTTTGACCCATGCGAATGGCTACCGCCGAAAGGGACCAAAGTGTTTGGATGTCGTAGTAAGGGCGCATGGCTAGCTGCAGTAGAAGTCAGCGCTGATGCTTTCCAGGCGCCACTACCATGAACCCAATGCTATCGCGTCCAGCTGGGCGAGTGTACCCAAGCCTTCTTCAGGTATTGCGTCTGTACAGACAAGTGGGGTTAGCTGAAAACGCAGCTGCTTACCAGGTACAGAATGTAGGCCTGCAAGACAACGAGCTGCGATGAGCGCAGGAACTCAGCACGATGCAAGGCCAACTTTGTCCCATGCTGAAACTTTGGGAGCAGTTGAGCTTTGCTTTCACCGAAAGTGGATTGGCATTCCTCGGGGCTCAACGAGACGACGGCGAAGGTGTAGATGGCAAACATCAGAGCCTCAATTCCCGAGTCGACGGCGTCTAGGTTGGTGGTAGCCTTGAGAATCTGACGCTGGACGGTAGGAGCGTGCAGAAGCTTTGTTAGTGGATTGACGTTATCGAGGAAAGCCTGCCAGAGAAGGAAGATGTGCGGGGGTTGAGGGTGGAGGAGGCGAAGGCTGCCAGGAGGGTTCAGCACGAGTCCGAGAACAAGCTCACTGGCAACCAGCGAGGGAGCTTCAGCGGTCACACCGGCTGGCGGAGTGCCAGCGGCAGCAGGAAGGCGCAACATGTCTCCTGGAGTCCTGAATTCCTCAGAAATGCCCTTCCAGAGGCTGTTCTCTAAGTACCTGGAGCTGCCCTTCTCGAAGATAAGGCGGCCGTTTTCCTCGGTGGGGGCAGCAGCAGCGGCGGCGGCGGCGGGGCGGGCTGGAAGAGCATCATTGGATGGTGCGGAGGGAGTATGGTGGTAGGATGAAGGCGGAGGGGCGTTCAAGGGGGTGAAGGCTGAGGGCGCGGCTGGCAGCGCAGTGGAGGCGGGCCTCTCGGCAGCGGCAGACTCGGATCTTGCGTCAACACGGGCGCCGAAGCTGTTCAGAATGGACTCGTAGCGATCGAGTTTCGCGTGGAGATCCTCATCGCTGAGCTTTCTCTTGCGGCGCGGGGCAGGGTCGCGGAACTCGCACTGGGCGCGGTAGCGCTTGCATGACGAGCACGGCTCCAGGCGGTCGCATTTGACCTTGCGGCGCTGGCAGCTGATACATGCATTGGGCTTCAAGGGCTGGCCGGAGTCAGAGGAGCTCGGGGTTGGCACGGCGGCAGGCGACTGGCCCAGCGAGGGCAACTGGGCTGCGGGGGCTGCCTGCAGCGGAGGTCGCGGGGCCACGCCGCTGTCGGCCGTCTGCCTCGGAGCCACGGACGCGGGCGTTGCTGGGTGTGTTGCGGAGTCCATTGCGAGATTGCGAGCCAGAGGGCTAGAGACGGAGACCTCAGACGGGCTCTCGGGCCAACCTTTGGGGACACAGCGGGCGAGCGCGGGCGAGCGCGGTACTTGAGGCAATGGAGGCCCGGATGTCCGACGGGCGGACTTGTTCCACCCCCGTTCGGGGCCGCCCCATGCACTCGCGTCATTGGCTGGCCAGGCCGGCCTGGTGCTGCAGTCTCGGCGAGTCGGCGCGACATTGCCCGAGCTGTTCGGGTCCCCTCCCCCAGCAAGGGGTCCGCGCGTCACGCCTCTTTGTCCCTTCCTCGCGCGCACGGAGTGAAAGCCATTGGGTCGGCTTCAGCTAAACGCGACGCCCCGCCAGCCACCACCAAGGCAGCAACTTTTTGCAACAATGTGCCTGCCAGTGGCTGCCTCCTTTAACCTCCACCCGGGCTATTAAGCAAGCCTTGTATCCTTTCTTGGCAACTGCTTGTCATTGCTCACCCATCACGCTCCCGACCTACAAACACTTCAGCACAGCATGAGCGAGAACATGTCAGACGTCCCCGCTCAACCCCCGCCAGCAAGCGCCGAGGTGGAACAACCCGCTCAGGACAAGGCCAAGGACGTGGAAGCAGCCCAAACCCCTGCCGAAACTGCATACCCGTCTGCCAAAATCGCCATTCCCATCATCATCACCGTATATCTGGGCCTGTTCGTCGTCGCTCTGGTAAGTCGCGTTGACGTCAAAGAAAACGACTGTCAGATCTTTGTTCATCCCTTGCAACGCCACTTCTAAGCCACAAAGCTGACCTTGGTTGTGCCAACAGGACAGGACCATCATTGCAACCGCAATTCCCATCATCACCAATGAATTCCACTCATTGGGAGATGTCGGCTGGTATGGCTCCGCCTACATGCTTACCGGCTGCACGACCCAGCTGCTGGTCGGACGCATCTACACCTTCTACAACCAAAAGGTCGTGTACTTGACTTCACTGTTCCTCTTCGAGGCCGGCTCGGCCATCTGCGGCGCAGCTCCCAACTCAACCGTCTTCATCGTGGGCCGCGCCATCGCCGGAATGGGCTCAGGAGGCGTCTTTTCCGGCGGCATCCTCTTGACCATCCCCCTCGTCCCGCTCCGAAAGCGTCCCATCATCCAAGGCATGGCCGGAGCCCTGTTCGGCATCGCCAGCGTCGTCGGGCCTCTCCTCGGCGGCGCCTTCACCGACCACGCCACCTGGAGATGGTGCTTCTACATCAACCTGCCCATCGGCGCCGTCGTCGCCGTCGTCGTCTTCTTCGTGCTCAAGCAGACCGCACCGCCGACCAACGCCGCCCTCAGCGCCAAGGCCAAGATCCTGCAGCTCGACCCGCTCGGCAACGCCTTCTTCGTCCCCGGCATGGTCTGCCTCCTCCTCGCGCTGCAGTGGGGCGGCACCACGTACGCCTGGCGCAGCGCGCGCGTCGTCGCCCTCCTCGTCCTCGGCGGCCTCCTCCTCGCCGCCTTCGTCGCCGTCCAGGCCGCCAACCGCAACGACACCGCCACCGTCGCCCCCCGCATCATCAAGCAGCGCACCGTCGCCGGCGCCTTCTGGTTCGTCTTCTGCACCTCCGCCGCCATGATGGGCGTCGTCTACTACATGCCCATCTGGTTCCAAGCCATCAAGGGCGTCTCGGCCGTCTCGTCAGGCCTCATGCTCCTCCCCGTCGTCCTCTCCCTCGTCGTCGGCAGCATCCTCACCGGCATCTGCGTCAGCCGCACGGGGTACTACGCGCCGTTCCTGCTCGCCTCGAGCGCCGTCGCCTCCGCCGGCGCCGGCCTGCTCACCACCTTCACCACGTCTACCGATCGCCCCGCCTGGCTCGGCTACCAGGTCCTCTTCGGCCTCGGGCTCGGCCTCGGCATGCAGCAGGCCAACATCGCGGTGCAGTGCGTGCTGCCGCGCGCCGACGTGCCCGTCGGCGTCACGCTCGTCTTCTTCGCCCAGCAGCTCGGCGGCGCCGTCTTCGTCTCCGTCTGCCAGAACGTCTTCACCAACGAGCTCGCCCGCGGCCTGCGCGCCCTCGCCACCGCCGACTTCAGCCCCGCCCGCATCGTCGCCACCGGCGCCACGCAGCTGAGGAACGTCGTCAGCGACGACGCGCAGCTCGGCGCGGTCTTGACGGCGTATAATGCGGCGCTGGTCAAGGCGTTTACCGTCGCGTTGGCCATGACGTGCTTGAGCGTGTTTGGGAGCAGCGTCATTGAGTGGAAGAATGTGAAGACGGTGAGGGATGAGGAGGCGGTGGCGTTGCAGAACAATAAGAAGGAGAAGGAGAATGAGAAGACTGTGGACTCGGATGTCCAGACGAGGAGTGACGGCGACGAGGCTGATGTCGAGAAGAAGACGCAGGATTCGGTGTAAACATGGAGGAGGAGGACGGGGTGGTGGTGTTGCTGGGCTTGGATGAGATTCCCAGGCCCGGGTTAATGGCGTGTTTGTGTGTGTGTGTGTGTGGTGCAGCAGTCTCTCTGCTCTTTGACGGCGTTTTTTTGGACCGTTTTTCTGTTTCGGCATACCCCCAAATCTCAGCTCTGGAGAAAATCCATCTCTCTCGAAAAAGCAAAAAGGAACATACAACGTAAAGACAATTAATATCTAAACATTAGATAGTACAAAATCAAATACAAACAAAAGATAATTTAATAAGTTACACTGTTCCCTGACCCACAAATGCTTGCGGAAAGGATCCCTATCCCGAGTGGCTTTGTAGGAATCAGAATCGTGCCGGACACGGAGTAAATGTGATCAAAATCCAATGCGAATCTCAACCTGGTTCATTCACAAAACTTGGTGACAATGGCATAGAATTCTTTCTATACTTTTCGAACCCCCCTTTCCCTTTTCAAAGTACATGCAGGCCGGCATACCTAGTCCAGACAAGCTACTCCCACAAAGCCACGACTCGGCCCGGAAAACAAGCCCCGGCCCTAACCTAACAACAACACCCACCACATTCCAATCCCGGTCACGCATCCGCTCCCCAATACTCCTTCAACTCATCCGCCCGCCACTTGGTCGCCCACCCGCTCTCGTTCTCTATCCTCGCCAAGATGCTCAGAATCGCCCGATGCTCGCTCGGGTGGCTCATCAGCTTGCCCGCCACCCACAGCGGCTGCAGGCCGTTGATCCAGGCCCCGTGATGGCTGTTGCTGGCGGCGATGCCGCAAATCTGGCGGGCGTGCCAGATCAAGCTCTTCGCGTTCTTCTTGCCGCTGCTGTTGCTATTGTTCTGCTGGTGGTGATGATGGTTGTGACTGTTCGACCGCAGCACGACCTCCTTTGGCTTCTCCTGCAGCAGGCGGATGGCGCAAAAGTGGTAGAGCTGGTTGCCGTTGGTCGCCGGCGGGTTGCCGTACAGGATCTTGGGAAAAGGGAAGTCGTAGTCGTCAAACGACGCCGGGTACGAGAGCAGCGGCTGCATCTCGACGGGCCGCGAGTTGTACCAGTCCTCGACGAGGTCCCACAGCGCCTTCCAGCGCGCGACGTACTCGGCCCGGGCTTCTGGGTTCGAGACCGTGTCGCCCCGGCCGTTGATGACGTTGACGACCGAGGCTGACAAGAACACAGCGTAGTTTGCATAGGCGTCGAAGCCTTTGCATTCGTTCTTGAAGAGGTTCACGGCGGTCGACATGGGGACGTGAGAGGAGAGCCAGCGATCTAGGGGGACCTTGGTGCAGTTGTCGGAAAGATAGCCGCCCCAGACGTCCATGCGCGCGAAACACCAGAACAGTGCCTGATTCACGCCGCCCGAAACACCGGTGATGTTCGCGGCCTGGAGAAGAATGGCACAGCCGTCGAGATGCCGACCCCAGTCCTTGGGCGATACGATGATCATTTCCAGAACACACAGCAAGACACTCGAAGCGATGACTTCGGTGCTCATGGTCTCAAGCTCGGGGACTAGGTTCTGGATTGCTTCTTGATAAAGCCCAAGGCTCTCGGTGTATGGTCTGGACGGATCTTTTCGTTCCTGCTGCCGAGCAGAGAGCGCCAAAGCCGAGTATCGCAGGTGAGGGCAAGTCTTTGCCATGACAGGGATAGAGAACTGAAAGTGCCGCTGGTTATCAAATTTGTCAAGCCAGGGAGCCACCTCGTTGAAGTAATTCTGCCAAAGCTCGATTTCGCGCTGCTCCTTCAAAGTCTTCGTGGGCGGTGGATGGGTCATGGATTCGAGCCTTGCGGCAGCCCGGCCAACAGTGTCCGGATCATGACCCGAAATGCCATGGTGGGCTCCTTCCATAGGCAAATCTGGAGTTCCGTGCCTAGTGAGCCCACTGTTACGGGCAGTCTCAATGATATGGCTGTGCAAGTTCTGCTGTAGGTCCTTGTAGGCGTGGCTTGGATAGTAGAGGCCATTCGATGGCGAGTCGACCATGACTGGATCGTTTGAAAAAGCAGAGGACACCTCTGCGTTCATATCTTGGGATATCCAGGGTCCGTCATGATCTGCAATTGCCAGCTCATGCGGAGCATGTTGCGTGGGCTGGGATGTCAAGAAATCCAGGGCGGCTAGCTCTCCTGCGGAAAGAGACAAAGCTGGCGCTTCGTGGTCAAGATCGTACAGATGAGTATTTCCGGGCGGTGCGGAGGTAGGTGTGGGTAATCCGGAGCGAACGGTCGAGTAGGTTGAGGATGAGCTAGTTCGGTTCAAGTGAGGGTGTGCAGGCGAGCCCCCGTCTGTGCGCTGTTGGTCGTTCAGTATGGCCCCGTTTCCACTTATACGCCCCTGACCGCCTCTATCGCTGGCGTCTGCCTGGGACTTTTCAGCGGCTCCATGGGCCTTAAACGAGGGCATACGATTTTCCGGATCCGGGCCGTGCGGTATGGCAGGGGCTTGGAATTTCGGCACAGAAGCCGGGTTATTGTGGTGTTGAACGGGGGACTGAGCGTCGCTTCGGGACCTGGCTTGCTCAGACGAGCCCGAGGAGAATGCTCTGGTGGAGCGGGAAGCAGCAGCAGAGTCGTCATTGTGCTTCCAGGGCCAACTGTCGCGCGGCTCGCTTCCTAGCGGTGTTGAGGCGGTAGTGTCCTGATAATCCTCGGCCGAATTGTCATCTTCCCGGCATGATCGCATGACGGACGAAGTGACATCGATGATCTGGCAGGCGTGAGTGCGGCCGACTCTCAGTCAGAGCGGAGGGTCGAGGAGACGATTGGCATACAGTGAAGTCCGTATGGCGGTGCTGGCTATGGCGGCCAATCTCGCGCATGGACGGATGCTCGCTGGAGAGGCCATTGTGGCGGAAGATGACGCCAGTATCCCACTCGCAGGACTCGCCGTGCTTTTGGCATTTTGTGCAGGTCGGATGGACCTCGTCACCTGGGGCAGAAAGAGAAGTTAGCAGTGTGAGCGAAGCATTGGACAGGCGCTCGTCGACGTGCATTTCTTTCGCTTGCGGCGGCAGTTCAGACAGCCGTGGCGGCCGCGCTTCCTCTTGAGCGAGGCGTCGGGCGGAGGTTGCACCGAGTCGCTGGCAGGCGCAGAGGCGCGCTTGGCACGGGGGTTCGTCTCGCGGGGGTTGGAGGGCGTCAGTCGGAAGTGGTTGGCGGGCGAGGACATGTCCAGCAGCTGTGGATTGAGCCGTAGCAGCTTGTGTGACTTGCAGGTGCGGGGGCCTCCATTGAGAAGCAGCAGACAGGTGCTTGGGTGGTGGCTGCAAAAGCGCGGCGGACCGTGGGGTTTAGGGCTGGCTGGCGCCTCCCCACAGCTTGCGCCAACTCGGGGAATGCGATCGCGGGACGGACGCGTTGCTCATCCCAACGCCAGGCCAGGCCGCCGATCCCACAATAATCCCAGGTCGCCCATTAATTAGCCGATCGCTTACGCGTGCCGGGCTTCCAGGCTTGCGCTCACGCGTTTATGCGCCCATCGCGGCTTGGACACGATGCTCCCTGACTCAGCGGTGAAACTGCACGGTTGGCAACGTGTTCTCGTGCACAGCAAAGAATTATAGCAACCGTTGCTCCGTCTACCCAATGAATGTTTATGCCTGACGCCGCCCAGGAATCCCAATCCCCCATGCACAATCATAAGTAATACAAGCCTTGACCGCTTCCCCGCCTGCCTGCGCTCACGCCGAGGCGCAGTGCCCGCCGTCGATGCGCAGGTCGGAGCCCGTCTGCCACGCGCTGCCGTCGGCCAGCAGGAAAATGGCACCGGCCTTGAAGTCTTCGGGCGCGCCCAGACGGCCCAGTGCCGCTCCCCTCATCCACGTCTCCTCCACCTCGGGCTTCTCCACCAGCAGCTGGTCCGTCATTGCGGTGCGGATGTAGCCGGGCGACAGCGAGTTGACGCGGATGCCGTGCGGGCCCCATTCGGCGGCTAGCGAGCGCGTCATCTGGTGGACCGCCGCCTTGGACGAGTTGTAGGCCGAGCAGTGCAGTCCCTGTGCCAAGGTCAGCGCCGTGTCACCAAATCGGTGGATGGGGAAAGCTCAGGCGCCGTGCAACTTACCCGGTTCATGATCTGCCCGGACATGGAGGCGATGAAGACCATGCTGCCACCCTTGCCGCCGTCCCTCAGCACCCGCGCAACGTGCTTGGCCACGGTGAAGTTGCCGACGACGTTGACCTCCATGATGCGCCTGTAGCCGTCGACCGGGTAGTCGAAGGCGTCCTTCATCTGCTGGATGCCCGCGCAGTTGATCAGGCCCTTGATGGGGGTGCCTCTTGCCGTGGCTTCCTGCGCCGCCTCTTGGATGACGGCCTCGACCTCGGCCTCGTTTGTGATGTCGCACTTCTTGTAGCTGGCATGCTGCGGCGTCGACGCGAGCTTGGTGAGCTTGTTCAGACCGGCCCATTCATCCGCACTCGGCTCGGCCAGAATGTCAAGGCAGACGACGTCGCCGCCGGCCTCGACCACGGCCGTAGCAAGCGTGATGCCGAGACCACGCGCTCCGCCCGTCACCACTATCGTCCTCCCCTTGAGCCCGAAAAGCTTATCGACCGGTGCCTGAGCTGCAGGCGTCAGGCTCGACTCGGGGATTTCCGCGGGAAGGGCGGTGTCGGACACGATCGAGGGTGCCATGGCTGATGTTGAGGAGGCCGAGGGGGAGGAAGGCGGTTGGGTCGAGGAAGTGGAGGAAGAGAAGGCACAAGGAGGAGCACTTCAACAGCGGAAGAGACGGCGGCCTACCAAGCCCTCTTTGTGACGGCGGGAGGTTTATTTAAGAGTTTCCGGCTCTCGAGCAGCGTCCTACATTTCCGCTTCAGGGCGTGGGGAATGGTCATAGTACCTTTGCTCAAAAATGAGGGGCAGTTTCCCAGAGAGGAAAGCGTAAGCTTCTCTGGGTGCCCCTCCCCCACCGCAGCACCTCCGCATTATGCTCGTTCGTGGACTGCGGCCTCGACACATAGCTAGAGCACTCGGCCAGGATCTGAATCCGTCTTCAGCACCTACTGAAGCCATTTGCTGCGCCTTGTTAGTGTCTTGAGGAAAATAACCGAAAACAGTAAGCAGGGCGGCGTCTATAGGTACCGAATTCGGAAGGATAGCCACGGCAAATGTTTTCTTTTGGTGCGCAGTTAAATCAGGTAATACGCGGCGCTCCCCGGCTGTGGCTGAATCAGCAATGCGCGCATTACTGACTCGGGGGCGGTATCGGGATCGGCCTACAACATGTAGTAGGCTTATTCCCGCACTGAGATGTGCGGCCCGCTTACGTGGGTACTCGAATCACATATCCGGATGCGTTTGTACAGTTATAAGCATTGCTTTCATATTCGGACATTGTCTTCAGGTGCCCGTGTAGAGAATATGTTCATGGTTTCATTTACGTCCGGACATGTTCTTTATACCCATGTAGCAATCATGTTAATGTTCACATCTGTGTCCAGATATTTTCTCCAATTACTCATATAGTAAGCATGGTAGTTTTTACATTCATGTCTGGACAATCTCTTCAACTCTCGTTGTGGGAAAAGTATTAATGTCTACATCTGCGTCCGGTGGTTTGCTTCAGCTGCCCACCCAAAAACAGTGTATTGTTTTGAATCTTATCGCGTATCTCATATCTCAAATCTTCGACCTCGAAGAGCTTTTACCTTCGTTGAAGGTGGTAGGTGTCCAACGCTACCGGGAATAGTTCAAAAAAGAAAAAAGGAAGCCCAATACAGCCTATAAGCCCATCATTCGGGGATAGCGCCCAAAAAAGTGCTTGGTTCGCAGCAGGTAGCAACTAAAATCCACTTCCTAAGCCTGCTCCTTGAGTTTGACATCCTCTAGCACGGCGACTCCATCTTTATCGGCGCCCATGTTCCCGCTGATGGCAGCGGTGTCGGCGGAGAGGCGCATGCTGTCGGGCAGGTGCATGATGACCTTGTCGCCGGTGAAGAGTCGATCGATTTCCTCGAGCGAGAGGTTCTTGGTCTCCGGGTAGAAGAAGTAGATGAGGGGCACGAAGAAGGCGTTGAAGATGGCGAAGTAGATGTACGTTTTCCAGCCGATGCTGTTGATGGAGACGGGCACGATCTCGACGACGAGGAAGGTGAAGATCCACTGTGTTACAAACTTGTCAGTAACCTGGGAATACAAACATGTTTTGGGATAAGTATCCTAACGTACGTTGGAAGCGGTGGCCAGCGATGCCGCCTTGGTACGAATGGCAAGCGGCGCGTATTCGGCGGGAAGCAGCCAGGGGATGGCGAGCAGGCCGATGGCGAAGAAGAAGTTGAAGAGGAAAAGCATGATGGCAGCGACGATACCGGCCGATTTGCTGCCATCAGAGACGGTGCCAGCGAGAATGGCCATGCAGCAGGATTGGCCGATGACGGCGAAGAGCATGAGCTTACGGCGGCCGAGGCGATCGAGAACCCAGACAACAGGGAATGTAGAGAGACTGTTACCCGTAGTGTTAGCAACCTGCATCTGAAGTTCTGAGGTCAAGGCTCCGTGGATGCCTTGCAGCATTGGTGCCTTACAAGTACGCGATGCCGTTCGCCCCAGCAACGAGCAACGCCGTATTGTGCGACATGCCAATGCTCGTTTCGAATATGACGGCGGCATAATAAGTGATTAAATTGATTCCGCTGAGTTGCTGCATGAATTGGCCACCGATACCAAGAAGGGTTCTGTAGCGGAAGCGCTGAGGGCCGTCTTTGAGAAGTGCGGTGAAAGTGGTGCCGCCGGCGATCTCCTTCTCCTCATACAGAGTGTGTCGGATGATAGCGATTTCGTTGTTGACGGGTTCCGCGTCCTCGCCAATCTCCTTGGCGTTGGGCTGGAGGCGCCAGAGCACGTTGCGGGCCTGTTCGTCCTGGCCATGGTTGAGCAGCCAACGGGGGGACTCCGGGAGGAAGACGATCATGCCAAGGCAAACGAGGGCGAATAGAATCTGGAAAGCGATGGGGAAGCTGAAAGCATGGTCAGTACTTGGCGGGGTTTGGAGCAAGGGGTAAATTACCGAAACTGAGACTCGTTGTCCACAAAGCTGAAGGCATAGTCGACCCAGTAGGCCAGGGCGACACCGAAAATGTTCAGGATGAACTCGATGGCGAGACCCTTGCCACGGTCGTGGGCCTGCATGAGCTCAGAATGCCAGACAGCTGCATGGAGCATTAGTGGCGGGACTCGAATGCATGGCGGAGAGGGGCTTACGAATGGTTGAAGTGTTCAAACCATTTCCAAGACCAGCAACGATACGGCCGACGATAAGCTGAGCGATGCCATATGAGGAGCACTGGATGACGGCACCGATGGTGAGGACGGTGCAGCCAAGCATGATACACTTGCGACGTCCCAAACGCTCGCCGAAGATGAAGGTAAAGATTGCTCCAAAGAAACATCCGATTTCCTGGCGACCACGTTAGATTGGCCGGCTTTGCAGATTCAGGGGGTGACTAACGTAGATGGCGACGACAGTGCCCTGAAGAGACGAGCTACCTCCCCTTTGTGTATCGATTTCGGGGAAAACCTTGGTAAATGCGGTGCCTGTCAACAGGCCGGACATGACGCCTTGGTCATAACTGTGTCGGGTTGTCAGTATAGCATTGTTTGGTGCGTTTTCGCGAGACAGGCAAATGTTGTGAACATACCCGAAGAGGAGGAAGCCAGCGCCAGAGCAGAGGGTAATGGCCCAATCAAGGGCTTTCCCAGTCAAGACCATGGCGAATGTGGGACGACAGCTGGAATGAAAGGCGAGCGACGACGAGGGATGCAAAGCAAAGGAAATGCGGGGCCCCGGAATGCAGGCTCGGACATGGTGTTGGTGCAGGCTTCGGATTTATATATGCAGCATCAACAGGGCTCGCCTGATTCATTGGCAGGATTGGACGGGCGAGAAAGGTCGATGCGGGCGCTTAGATGAGCCCAGGGTGATTGCGAGCAGGGCTAAGCCGGTTTGCGCCGCCACGGTTGGGGCGACGCTGCCGACGGCACCCTTGCCTGGCACCCGGCTCCACGATGACCAAATGGAGGAGGGACCACGGTGGGATTGGCCGCGAGCCGAGGCGGGCACCGTTCGCAAGCTTTAAATCCGTCGCGCTTCGTTGGGCCGGTAGTGCTGCTGCCCTGCGGCACCTTTGCTCGCCGCGCGCGTCTGGAGATTATTGATGAGCTGCATGGTCCAGAGTCGTGCTGATCGCGGACCGCTGCCTCGGACACCCGTCACCACGGCGCGTGAGTACAGCACGCCGTTGGAGACGAGAGAGTGTTGCCGGATTCTTGGAACTGGTGAGTCGGGCCGGGATGGCACAGGCTGTCCGCATCAGGAGATCTATCCGGGGAAAGCGGTGGGCGCTGTGGAGTCGAAGCGGAGGGATCCCCAGCTGCAGCAGTTTCTGTGACCGAACCCCGGCCTTGGCGTACGTCGCGTCGCGTCCCAACACGCGACGCTGGCGCCCACCGCGCTTTCCCGCAAAAGCCTGAGTGCGGCGTGACTGGCGCGTTCTGGCGCGTGCTGGCGCTTGCATTTGCAGTCCTGGGCGCGAAACACGCCACAGCGCTTGTACACCTCACCTTTGGTCGATCCGTGTTGCCGCATTCGGAAAATAGAGTGGATGGCGCCAAGTATTGCCCCAACCGGTAACTCGACCGCCAACAACAAGTGGCTGGACGTGGGGAAGGCCACCCCGCGCGCGGTAATCAGGCTGATCAGGGATTGGGCGTATGTGGCTTGTTGCGCGGCTTTCCAGCTACGTCTTGGCAAAAGTGCTTGGGTTGACGTCAAGCCTTTGATATGATGATATGAATGTACCATAGAAATCACTACTCCAGCCTCGTATCTATACACTCTCCACTTGCAACAATGCAGCTACAACCGAACCCAAAACGTACAGCACCAAACACACCCGCACACTACAAAAAAGCCCCCTCCGACCTCTTCCTCCTCACCCGCCCTGCACCCAGCTGCTCGCCCCCATCACCAGCCCCAACACCATCATCGCCACCACCACCACCACCCCCATCCCTCCTCCGCCGCTCCCTCTCCCCCTCCCTCTCCCCGGCCTCCCCCTCCCCCGTCGGCGTCAACGACCCACTCGGCGGCAACGGCCAATTCTCATAATCCGGCAGCAGCGGCTCGCTCAACAAAACATCCTCCCTCTCCCTGATCTCCCTCCGCCGCTGCTCCTCCCTCGTCTCCCTAGCCCTCCTACCTCCGCCGGTGGTGGTTGCCCCCTCCCTCTCCCTCCCACCACCCAGACCCGCACCCGCACCCGCACCCGCACCGCCACCAACCCCCGTCCCCGCAGCAGCATGAGCAGCATGCGCAGCAGCAGCATGCGCAGCGACGCACTCCGCCGCCGCCGCATCCCCCGCCGCCTTGACCGCCACCCCCACCGCCGTGCTTCCCGACCCGGACCGCTGCGACGCGTCTGCGTCCCCCTCGCCCAGCCGATCCCCCTCACCCCCGCCCAGCTCCGCCGTCGTCGAACCGCTCACCTCGCAGAGTTTGATTTCGGGCAGCAGTTTGGGGAGAGGGGTGGTCGTGGTCGTGGTCGTGGTCGTGGTGGAGCGCATCTCGACGCCGCCCGACGTGCTGCCGGCGCGGGGGCCGTCGCGGGCGCCTGACGATGCGAGGAGGGAGAGGGGTTTGGATTTCTTCTTGTTCTTTTGCTTTTTTGTTGGGGGGGAGGGCGGCGGTGCCGGGGCGAGGCGCGGGTGGGTGGGGGTGGAGAGGTCGAGGATGGCGAGGGCGTTGGGGGTGGGGTTGGGGGTGGCGGTTGGGGTGGTTGGGGTGGGTTTTTCGGTGTTGATGCTGTTGATGCCGCTGGCGGTTGTCGTCGTCGTGGTGGCGTGGCGTCGCGTCGTGACGGGTATGCTCGTCCCTGCGCGCGTCCAGGTCGTGCTTAGGCCGGGGACGTCCTCGTGCGCGAGGCGGATGAGTTGGGGCGTCGAGGTGGCGAGCCATTCGTAGCGGGCGTAGGTGGTCGGGTCGGCGACGTCGGCGGTGGGGATGGTTGCGGTGGCGGTCGTGGGCTGGGGGGTGTCGGTGCTGGCGTTGTTCGCGGCCGTGGGAGGGGACTCCGGGGAAGAGGGGAGAGAACGGTGGCGGTGGGCGTAGATGAGACGACGACGGGCGATGAAGACGAGGAAATACGGCAGGCACCAGGAGGTGAGGATGACGAGCACGCCCGCGGCGAGGATCAGGAGGAGCGGGAAGAGGGCGAAGGAGGTGTGGGATCGGCTGAGGATTTTCTGTCGTGCGGCAGCTGTTAGTGGGGAAGTCAAAGGGACATAGACAGGGAACACGCACCTGATTCCTACACATGGCTTCCTCCACCGGGCTCGACGGCCTCACCAGCCACGGCAGTAGCACCCCATCCCCAGGCGGCCCCGTCGCCGTCTGCACGAATGCATCCTGCAACGCCGCCATGGTCATCGCATGCCAATGCATCACATCCGCCTGCCACTGCCCGTCCGGCAGCAAGCCCCCCTGCACCCCATCCTGCGACAGCCTGTACCTTCCCGTCAGCAGCTGCGCCCCCAGCCGGCCGACCGCCGTCGACAGGTCCGGCGCCCGCCCCGTCGTCGACGCCACGAACCACTGGAGCCGGTGCACGCCCGCCTCGTCGTCGGTCAGCAGCTTGCTCGTGATGTCGGCGAGCGCGTCGGCCGACGAGGCGAGGGCCGAGCAGCGCCGGTCCGGTGGGAGGCTGGCGCTGCAGTACTGCTCTTGCACCGCGCACGCGAGGGGCGACGCTGCTTCGCTGGAGAAGTACGGGCCTTGGGTTCCCGGCTCGGGCGCTGGGATGGGCGGAGGCGCCGGCGCGTGGAGGAGGCGGTCGCCGCGGTACCAGCTGTCGTTTGTGGGGACCGTGTAGATGATCTGGTTGCCCGAGAGGAAGAAGATGGAGACGTCGGCGTTGGGGATGCGGAGAGGCGGGATGGGCAGGAATTCCGACGCGGCTGGAGAGAGCGTACTGTTGATTGAAAAGGACCGGAAGCCGCTGCAAGTGTGCGAGTCAGTGTCGGCTGAATGCCTAGCCGTCGAGGAAGAGGAAAAACTTACCTCAAAGTGTAGTCTGCCGGGGCGCTTGTCATGTTTGTCTCGATTAAATCGGCAAGGGAATTGTCGTAGTACTCGTAAGTGTAGTCATCGGCCTGAACCCCGCCTGAAACCCTCTCTCCGTAGTAGTACCTCATGTACCTCCTTCCACTCCGCGCCCTGTATGGCTTCTTGTAGTCATCCGTCTTCAGCGGTGCACACTGAACTCTCCGACGGTATTGGAACGTTTCTTCAGGGGGCGAGTTCAGTCCAAAATCCTGATTGCTATCAAGAAGACCGGTATCCAGAGCCAGGTTTGCCGAGTCTCTCTGGCAGATGTTGTCGGCAAATGCGCAGCTTGCATCAGTTTGGGCTGTACCGCTCAAGTTTTTCTTGACAAATTGCGAGCAATCGACTACAGTAGAAGCATTCGGCTGGTAGCACTGCTGCGCGTACTGGGCGTACGAGAGTGCATTTTGTCGCAAGTACGGCTCAAATGTCTGTGCGGCCAAAGTATCCGGATTGTCCAGCTGGGCACTCGTGTACCCGCAATCTGGGCTGGATATCAGAACTTCATTCCCCGACGAAGTCGATACCATAGACGAGAAAATGCTGGCAATGGCGAAGGCACATGCGCAGAGGGCAGCGCAGAAGACCATGGGTAGAGTGCGGCAAAACGACAGCTTCGAGTTCCGCCGCCAGGCCCATCCGGTGTGGAGTAAGCTCGTGAGTCCGTGCCAGGGACTACCTGAATTTCGGAGAAGTGCCTGCCGTTGGTGATAGAGACCATCCTGGGCGGTATTGCTTGAGTAGACCTGATGGGATACGAAGCAGCATATCCTCCAGAAGCTGGTGCCGGCCCAGGCGATGAACAGTGCCAGGGCTGCGATCAGAAGACCTCCGCTCTGACGGTCAAGCGTGAGGGTTGCTCCAAGGATGGGTCCATGAGACCAGTTGATCCAGGTTCCTATATGGACGCCGGAGCTCGAACTGTCTCTCGTTGGTGAGACATCGTTCATGATGACCTGGAATCTCGAGCTGCGATGTTTGCCTGGGTGCTGAGCTGCGAGGTATTCTAGACGATCATTGTGCACACGGGGCGAAGGGTATGGTGTGCCCCCAGGACAGGCCTGTTTAAACTTGCGAGGGGGCGTTGCAATTTCCCCGCTTGGTCGGATTCCATCGGTAAGGCTGGAAGGGCGCCGCGAGATACCGTGGATTGTGTAATCTAAGATCGACCTTTGGCCTCCAATCGCGAGTTTTTTTCCTTCTTGAAGAATTTGGGACGTGGTGGTAATCACATCCCTTGATACACTATCTATGATAGGCTCACTGTTGTCTTGCAGAGTGAAACAGACGAGGACGAGCAAAACCAAAAGCCTTGCGCAATGGGAGAAGACTGTTGGAATGGTGTAACTCCGTCCCAAAGGGGACGGAGAAAAGGTGGGTGGTGGTGTAGGAGGAGGACAACTGTAGCGCAGCAATAATGGTGAATAAACATCTGAGACAGCTTGGCTGCAGGAATGATATCACGATCTTGAAACATGTGTTTGGTAGAGTCGTACAGGGCATGTGGCGCGAAGATGGGGGCGAGCTTGCCAGGAAGTGTTGAGGAGGTGGGGACGTGGGTGCGCAGCTACGAAGCAAGGAGAAAATGGAACACAGCAAAGGGCCGAAACGTAATATTCCGGAGAGAAGCGCGCGTCCGACTCTTCCGGGTCAGCGAATCAACTTGGGTTCTGCCGAAGAAATGCTTCAGGTGCCTGTTGTTGATAAAAACATCATTCTGGGGGAAATGCCACTAAATACGTGAGAGTTCCCGAAACACTGGGAAAGACTATACGAGGCACGGCTGGACTAAACAAACCCATTCTTTCTCCATGATTCTTTTCGGTAGACAGAGGCACAAAGCTGGAGATATCGTCAAGCCTGGACACTGCGTGATCGTGAATATCAAGCCGCCGTAGCTGCTCTGCATCGTACAGTTGAAACAAGACATAAGAGCGGTCAATTACCATAGCAGGATGCGCACATCAATCGGCCCCTTCCTGGCACTCTTTGTCAGTCCATTGGAAGACCATCAAAGATAACAACAGTGGCAGCTCGGTGACAGTCTTCCTTAACAATGAAAAATTATCCACTATGCTACAGAATTACTTCTTCGACATTGCTTCTGTTTTAACAAGACCGCCGAATGATTTACTCCTTTCCCCATTAAGAAGACAAACAACCATGACTCTACCTCCGGAGCTAAAGAACACTCAAGTTTCATACATGAGAGTCTTGGTCCCACTCGTTCGCCGGCTACCTGCGATTCATTTATTCATTCCGTCAGAGCTTGCCACCCACCTCTCGGCCCGAAAGCTTGAGTGTCATGGAAGCCCGCCGCCAAGTCCGCCGAGCCGCCCTTCCACAGCACCGCCCCGCCCCCACCAAAAGAAGTTGCCGTAGCCCCTTTCTGACAACGCATCAACAACACTCCAACACGAGGCGGGGGAAAGTCACTGCCACCCCACAGAATTGCCAATCGGAGTCAACCTTGGCCGGTCGACTACTTGGCCCGCCTGGTCTTCCACCAGTACAAGCCAATCTATCTAACCCATGTATCATCCTGATTGGCAAGGCTTTTACAGTAAAATAGGGTACTCTAGAGCGCCAAAAAGGGCTATAAGCAAAAAGGAAGCGCTTACCTAGGATCGAACTGGGAAGGAACATTGGCCTAATTGACAAGCAAAAAGATATGGAGACGGGGTAAAAGAAAAAGCACCAACCCGGGATTGAACCGGGGACCTCGGGATAATAGCGATCTTGACTGCAATCCTGCGCTCTGCCGCTGAGCTATTGATGCTATGTTGTAAGACACGTTGAATGTTAAGCTTATATACACCAAAAACCATACACGCATGCACCAGGTCGAGGTACACATCTAAGCGAATACATTCGTCTCAAAGTTAGTATGGTAATTAATAGTCAGTATGGGTTGGTGCCTTTCTCTCACTTCGGCATCTCCTTTCGGATCTAGAATGGTTGTCGCTTGCGCCCGCTGGTGTGGATGTGAGGCTGTTGCAAACGTGCCCGAGTCGATATTCGATCGTAATCAAGGTGGAGTGAACGCTGATGTTGCGTATACCATTTCCAGGCAAGCGAGGGCTGGAAGGTGCGTAAAGAAATGAATGAGGCTGCATCTCATAGTCCTGGGATAGTGGACCTTGGAGACCGTTGTAATCAAAGCTGGATCTTTCCTGAACTTGATCACAAGTCTCGAGTCAGCATAGTGCTTATAAGATTGATAAGCTAATTATCAAGTATCCGTTACCAACCAGATTCTTGAAACAGATGCAGCTGATATCATGATACCGTTGTACAACAGCGGTGAGACCGTGTATGCGCGTATGATCCCGCTAAAACCGAATCCAGTGTCAAGCTGCGAAATGTGTACCAAACTTGTCTCCAAGACACCTGGGCCAGGCCCCATGCTATTTCTTCTGCCGGAGAGCCTCGGGTTTCGGCCTTGACGCTTTTGTGATTCGTTCAGAGTGCTTACTGCGGTGAGTATTCGGGGCCGAGGAAGAGCGAGTCACACTAGTAACGATGGATGTCGCGAAATCATAGATCAAAGGTAAATGTTTTCTCTGCCAGAGGAAAATAGAGACATTGAATGGCCAAAATACTACCAAGTTGAATGGAATTAACGGATAATAAACCCACTTCGTTACTGCGCCGACCGTTGAACACCATGCTATGCCAGTGAAAAGGGGTGAAAGAAGTAGTAATGATCTTGCAAAACAACGTAGTACTCTCGCGAAAGTGGTATACTTGCAAAGAACACCAATCTTGAGGAAGAGACAGACCATTTTTTGATGGCGCATAAGTGGGGCAATAAGAAGGGTGTCGTCAAATGAAAAACCGTAAAAACCGAGACTCCAGATATCGAAAACTCGCAGCCGACGACGAGTGCTGGCAAGGGATCAGCCACAAGCCGATGCGGCACAAGGGCTGTCCAGAAACCGGGTGCGGATCGGGAAAGCGAAACGTTTAAACCATCTCGACATAATTGCTTCAGAAACGTCAGACATGAGCATTCTTCCAAAAACCAACAACAACACTCACCTGGGGAAAATGCCCTCCCTGCCACCGACTCTACCAGTCCACCAGTCGGTCTCGTTTTCAGTCCGCTTCAGGATGGTAATGACTTCGCCCTTCTTGAAGCCCAAATCACCCGGTTGATCAGCCTCGAATGTGAACTTCGCGATAGCCTGGTTGGCAGCAAGCGACGCCCTCTTTGCGGCACCAAATTGCGGCTTCGGCGCGGTCGGCCTCGAAGGCTTCGGCTTGTCGCTGAACGAGTAACTGTCACTGCCAGTAAAACCCATCGAACGTCTATGGATGTTGTCGAATGTCTCGGTTGGATTGGCGCGTGTGGAAACTGAGCGATTGAGCCCGTTGCTGTTGCCTTGGGCAGGGGTCCTATCGTAGATGTCATCGGCCCAGGTACTGGACCGAGAGGGGCGATTGAAGCCGCCGGTCCCGGAAGCACCGGTGCGGTCGCTTCGGACACCCTCGCCCATTGCAGAGCCACGGCGACCCTGCCAAACAACATCCTCATGCGAGTCGTCGTAGACGGGCATATCGTTGTACATGGCGTCGTTGGCATAAGGGGTGTTGGCGGCACCGGAGAAGACGCGCGAGTTCAAGACGCGCATGAGCGGATCCGCAGCAGGCGGGACGGGCATATTACCCTCGAGCAGCATCCGCGCAGGGACGCGCCTACCGTACAGCTTCTCGTTGGCATCGCGACGCTCAATGAGAACACTGCCCTCCAAACTGACACCAGCAAAGAGACCCTTGGTCTTGGAGTAGGCAAACACGCCCGCAACGCTCTTCAAGCTGGCCGCGCCGGCGGCTTCGGCGTTGCGACCAACCGGACCGGCTGCGATGGAGACGTTGCCGCCCAGCGTCAGCGACCCGGCCTGGGCGAAGGTCTTGACAGCGGCGGCATCGTTGAGGATGAAGACGAAGTCGGTGAGCTCGAAGCCGATCTGACCGCCGAAGCCGCCTCCAACGGTGCCAATAGCAGAAGGCGCCGACCAACCGCCGTCCGGCAGGCGGGCGACGACGATGCCAGAGCCGAACCGACCAGATCCCAGGAAGCCGGCCTTGAAGACGGTCAAGATAGCGAGACCCTGCACGCGAAAACCACGTCAGCCCATTGTTTTGTTTCGGCGGGGCCAGCGGAAGTGGAGGCGAAACACGAGAAGCGATACGGCGCTCGAAGGGCGACGACGTACTTTAGCATTGGCGAGCACCTGCGGCGGGATGACCTTGTCTGGCCCAAAGGCTTGTCGCGGGTCGACGAAGGACGCGAGGATTTTGCCCGTCTTCTTGATTTCGCCTTGGGAAGTCGCGCATTTCAGTCAGCAACGTCATTGATCGCCAGGCAGGCGTGCCAAGGCTGCGGCTGAGGGAGGGGTACTCACTGCCGACGGACGAAGGCAAAGGGTTGTGGATTCCAAGAGGCATGGTGGCGGGGGTGCAGGGCGACTGCGGGTATCACTGAGGGAGAAGAGAGGGAGTTGGAGGGTGGAGGAGTTGTGGAGATGTGCGGCTGGGCAGCTGGGAGAGCGCACGCGGTGCCAGGCGCAGCAGTCATCAGCAGCGCCAAAAAGCCGCGATTCCGGCTGCGCGCGGAGCGGCTTGGGCTGCCGATAGAGCCATGGCGCCGCGCCAAAGACCCATCACCATCGCCTACCAACAAACCCGTTGTCAGCCCCGTCAACCACAGGAAGACGCGCTTTATTTTTTTTCCTCACGACGCGTCAACAGCCATGGCGGCGCGCGTGGAGAGACGTGCGACTTTATCCGCCGACAGGCCTGCGTAGGTGGCGCGCTGACTTCGCTAGCTGACGCGACTGAGCTGAGGGCCTGATGAGGCGCGGCACCCGAGCCCAACCCAGCTCTCCGAATTGACCTCATCGCCAGCACGATTAATGCGGGGGCCTCAGGCATCGAACCGCGTCCGCACGCGTTGTAGCACGGCCAGCAGTTCGCGGCCACGACTCGCGGCCTTGAGGCTGGCTGCCCCACCACCGCTGTGCGGGGAACCACACGGCACAACTGCCGGCAACCGGGGCTCCCCTACGCCTGATTCCGACCTCCTCCCCATTGCCGATATGTGCAGTTATAAGACTCCACTCGCCGCTTGCAGAGATGATTTCGCTTCTGACGCGTGCGAGTGGACGAGCCTGTACAGTGCGGATCTCAAGCTCGCCTACCAGTAACATCGTAATATCCGTAACATCGCCAATCGCCAACCATCAAGTCCACCCAGTCACTTCAGAATAAAACTCCCCACCTTTTCTCTCGCGTCACATCACTGGCCACTCCAATCTTGTCTGATCACCACCAAACACCATGTCCAACCCCGTCGCCGTCATCACGGGCGCCTCCTCCGGCATCGGCCTGGCCCTGACGCAGCACCTGCTCTCCAAATCCTGGGACGTCGTGCTCCTCGACCTCAACCCGCCGCCCGCCAGCGCCTCGCTGCCCGCGGACCGGCACCTCTTCCTCCGCACCGACGTCTCGTCCTGGCCCAGCCAGGCCGCCGCCTTCGCCCGCGCCCACAGCTGGCGCCAGCGCCTCGACCTCGCCGCCCTCAACGCCGGCATCGACGACCGCGACAGCATCTTCCCCGCCCTCCCCGCATCCATCACCCCCGCCTCCCCTCCCCCCACCGAACCCGACACCACCACCTTCGCCGTCAACCTCCTCGGCGTCTACGCCGGCATCAAGCTCTTCGCCCACTACGCCTCCATCCCTCTACAACCCCCAGCCACCTCCGCCGCCTCCCCCCCGCGCCCCCGCCCCCGCCCCACCATCATCGTCACCTCCTCCGCCGCCGGCCTGTACCCCCTCCCCGCCGTCCCGCAGTACGCCGCGACCAAGCACGCCCTCATCGGGCTCGTCCGCTCGCTCGCCCCCTCGGCCGCCGCGCGCGGCTTCGCCGTCAACGCCGTCTGCCCGGACATGGTCCCCAGCAACCTCGCGCCGCCGGGCCTCATGGAGGCGTACCCGGCCGCCGGCAAGACGTCCATGGCGACGATGATGCGGGCGTTCGACGAGCTGCTGCCACGGGCGGCGTTCGGCGACGACGCTGAAGACGACAGCACGCGGAACGGGATGGTGGTCGAGGCGAGTGTGGGCGAGGTCGTTTATCGGGAGGCGCCGGCGCCGAATGCGAAGGCGGTGGGGCCCGAGGTGGCGGCGCTGTGGGATCGCGTGTATCGGGAGAGGAACATTCGGTTTGCGAGGGAGGCGGAGGAGAGGGCGAGGAGGAGGACGGCGGGGGCGGGGGCGGGGGCGGACGAGGGGCGGGGCGGAGGTGGAGGCGGAGGCGGAAGTGGCAGTGGCGGTGGCGGTAGGGAGAGCAAGTTGTAAGTAAGTGAGGCTTTTGTGTGGCGGGGGGAAGTTCCGAGTTCGGGAGGGGTTGTGACCGGTGAGGACGTGTTGGAAGATGGCAAGGATTACGACAACGGTGGCGAGGGCGGGCAGCGGAAAGTGAAAGGGCGGGCAACGCCGGGGCGAGTGGCGGGCACGTGGGACTTGCCAAGGGAGAGGGACACAGGGAAACGGCCGAGAGCCCCGGAAAGAAAAAAAAAGTGAACTGGGGGGGTGGCGGGAACGCCTGGCCAGTGCATTGGGGGGGAACGAGGAGCAAAGCTCAGGCACCCGCCGCTATGGGCGGCGGGAAAGCGGAAGCGGGAACGGAAGGGACAAGAGACCCAAGACGCACGGGGCAAGATCGTGAAGTGGGGACCAAGGTTCATCCCGCAGCGCCACGGGGGGGCCGGACGGGCGGTCTTGCCCTCGGGGATGGGCCAGGCCGCTTCTTGGACCCACCCCCATCTCAGAGATACCTACCCTTTCCCGCGATAACGTTACGGTCGACCTGGACGATCATCTGCCCGCCTCATTTTTAACCCCGGGGCCTCTCGGAGGTTACTTTGACGATTCAGCCAATCAATGTACGAACGAGCTCTATGTAGAAACGCCATACAACTTTGCCAGTTACTGGCACGAGCTTCATCACACAAGACCTCAAATTCGACGTCCTTCTTAGAGCCAAGGGGGCATTCTGGCCGCAAAGTGAAGGGAGGCAACCAAACAACATACCGCCCATCGTGACTTTGAGATAACGCGCCAGTCATCCAACGTACTTTCAGCAGTGACAACTGAATGGTAAAGGACGATGACGACATCATGGTGGCGAAAGTCACTTCACCAAAGCAGAGTCGAGACAGATATTCAGAGAACCCCGAAACAACTTTTGATTTCACATCCCATCGAACGCTAATTAGGGTGGGCGCCAATGTCCCAAGCAGTGAAGAAAGACTACGCCTGTCAAACCTTGATGAGGAAATCCGACTTCTAGCCCAAGTCTAAACCGAACAATCGACCGAGTTAAGATTTCCTTTCCAGGAGCAAAAGAAATAACGCCATCGCTTGTGAATAAGCACAAGTGCTTCCCCCACCATGTATATCAATGTCTCATCTATACCGTGCACCTCGAAAACCCGAAATTGCAAGTAGGAAACCCAGGATGAACACGTATCAGAGCAGTTCCCAAGACCTCAGGCAACGACATTGCAAACAAAAAGAACCTCAAACTGCGCAAATGTTTTCATCGCGACCAAATTCAACACAACGGGGTATAAAGCAACAGTGGAAGGCATGTCGTGTACACAAACCAATCGCACTAGCGCTTACCACAGGGTGTAGCCACCGTCGATGATGCAGTTGGAGCCGGTCATGAAAGCAGAGGCGGGCGAAGAGAGGTAGACGGCCAAGTTGTTGAGGTCGTCAACGGCACCGAGGCGCTTCTGGGGAGTGTTCTCGATCCAGATCTTCTTCTGGGCGTCGAGGGCGGGGACGCGGTTGAGGGCAGTGTCCATGTAGCCAGGGGAGATGGAGTTGACACGAATGCCGTGGCGGGCCCACTCGGTGGCGAGCGACTTGGTGAGCTGGACGACACCGGCCTTGGAAGCGTTGTAGCAAGACTGCTCCTGGGGGTAGTTGACGATCGAGCCAGACATGGAGGCGACCATGACGATGCTGCCGCCGTTCTTGGAGGCGATCATGTGCTTGCCAACGGCCTGGGCAACGAGGAAGGCACCGGTCAAGTTGATATCGACGAGGCGGCGGAACATCTCAGTGTCGTAGGTCTCAGCCTTGATGTTCGAGTCGGCGATACCAGCAGAGTTCAGGAGAACATCGATCTGGCCGTAGTGGTCGACGATGTCGTTGACGGCCTGAGAGATGGCGCCGCCGTCACGGACATCGACCTGGTAGAAACGGGCATCAACACCAGTCTGCTCGGAGAGCTCGCGGGCAGCCTCCTCGCCGATCTTCTGCTGGACATCCATAATGGCAATGCCGCGGACGCCGACCTCAGCCAGAGCCTGGGCCATGTTGAAACCGAGACCACGACCACCGCTGGGAAAATGTTAGTACCGTGTCAATTGGATCGAATCGCGAGGACGGCTTACCCAGTGACGACGGCGACCTTGCCGGGGAGAGTGAACTTGGACATGGTGGAGTTGAGCTGGTCGAAGACGCTCTTGGCGAGAGGGACCGCGGGCTTCTTGTCGTCGGCGCCAGGGGGAGCGACGGGACCTGAAGTCTCCTGAACGGGAAGTTCAACCTCTTGCCTCACACCATCCTTGTAGGTAACGGTAAGAACCTTGCCAGCCTTGATCTCCTCAGCGTTCTGCTGGGACTGAACCGTCTTGAAAGTGCGGACGCTCTGGGTGGCGGGAGCGACGACGCGCTTGGAAGCGACGCGGGAGGCGTTGAGGATCTGGCGGGAAAGCATATTGAAAGGGTGTATGGATAGTCTAGGTGGAAGCGGTCGTAGGAGGTTGTAGGAAGAATTGGTTGTAGGTTGTTGAAGAGGCGAGGTTGGAGAGTAGCGGAACTGTTTAAAAAGGATCCAGGTGAGCTGACTGTTGCCAAGCGGGAAGGCGTGGGCCGGGACAAGGTCGCAAGATGCAGAGGGAGGCTCGAACGGCGGGTGGTCAAGGGGGAATTGGCAGGAGCGAGGTGTACCTTTGGCAACAGCTATGCGACCGTGAAAACGCAGAGAAGGACGGCACGCGAATGACGGAAGCTGATGGAGGATGTACGGTGACGGGCAAGTCGGACGGCGGCGAGGAGTCCCTTTTATTTGCAGCTGGGAGGCTGATTATTCAGTGGCAGGCTGGCGCAAGCCGTCACCATGTCACTGTCGGTGTTACGGCTGGCGGCTTCGCACACCATCCGCCCAAGCTCCCTGGGGTCCACTGTTTCTACTTTTGCGAGCGTCTGTGCTCCTGCAGGGTAGGGCGATCCGTGCAAAGAAGCGCCGGCGCATGCCAGATTGGAGCGGTGCTAAAGCAGATCCGCTGTGGCCAAGAGCGAGCGGCGAGACGCGCTACCGCATGGAAGCTTCAGAATCTTCTCCCGCGCCCGCTAGGCCTCCTAGCCCACGGCGCCCAGCACACGAGCTGACGGGGACAGCGCGGCTGCTGATGCGCTCTCGCCCGCCGCTGCTCGCCCGTGGCCCCTCGGCCTGCGGCGGATGCGAACGAACTGCGAGCACCCATCTTTCTAGCGTCATCTCCCCCACAGTCCCACCACGCAGGTCCACCGCCGCCGCGCTGCCCTACGACACAGCATCATCTGCAGCTGCAGCCCGCACGGCGCCTGGCTAGCGGGCCCTGGCAGCACCCACGCAGCCCGCAGCCCGCAGGCCCGGCCGGCAGCGGCCCCCTCGTGCGTATCTTATCCCCGTGGCCGCCGCACGCCGCACGCCGCCTCACCCACGCCACCAGCTCACCGACTCGTGCCGTCTCCTGCTCCTGGCCGGGATGGCGGGCGCGCGGGCGCGCGGGCGGGTTGTTATCAGGGCGCGGCGCACCGGCTTGCATATCCGCTGCAAGTCTTGAACGGCCGACGCTGGGGGGTGCAGAATGTCGGTCGGCAGGCTGGAGCCAGGTCTGTCCCAGGAGCTGTGGGAGACCCCACCAGGGCCCTGGTGCATCCTTCGCGGTGGGCGCGCCGGTCAGCGCGCCGCCAGGGTGACCGGCCAGCCACGCCGCGTGGGAAGCTTGCCGGGCGCGCGGCCGTTGGCGGCGGAACCTTGGGGCTCGACGCTGGCACGCTGTGACGCTGGCTCCTCAGTGGTGGCGTCGCGGCTGCGCACAGATAAGCAAAGTGGGCGACAGCAAGCGAGCGTCACCGCGGCCGCCCCTTCGCGCCGATCATCCAGGGCCCAGCACAACGCTTCTTCCAACCTTCGACCGGCGCGCTGACAGCTCCCCAAAACTTCCCTGCGCCCGCTCCATAAAAACCCATCTGCCAGCGGCATGGGCGGCCACTAGCTACTCAGGCGCCCGCGAATCCGCCGCAGCCACCCCTCCGCCAGCGCTGTGAAGGTGAAATTTTTCTCTCGCCGACTGCGCATGCAGTGGGCCCCGGTTTGGGACGCCAAATTTCCCTGTTCGAGAGATGCAAGCAGCGCCGCCGCCCAAGACGCGAGCCCGGCTTCTTGCTGCCTCACTGTGTCACTCGCCCCGATATCGCCATCTGTGCTCCCGCGAGCCAGGTCGATGTCTGGCACGTGGGCGCAGACCGAGAAATTATGACCTGGCCACCGTATTGACACGAGACTTTTGGCGACGCCATGATGCCAAATTCATGCCAGACGTCCGGCGGAGAGTCCCTTGCGCCTGTGTTCTGCGCGTCTGGGAGGCAATCTCCAGCCGCCGCTAGACGCCGCCACCAGAGACCGGCAGTGCCAGCACGGCGAGGCCGCGGCTGTCGACCGTGTAGAGCTCTCTCCCATCCTCGCAGCCATTCCGGCTGCGGCCAGGGGCTGCAGGAATCCTTCCGCGGGCTGTACGTTCGGGTACAAAACTGGGGCGGCAGCGCTGCTGGCTGACACGCGAATGCTGCAGGCTGGGGGTCATGTGGGCGAGCGGAAAGGGGTTGGTGTTGAGGGCTGGGTCGGGACTGGAGGCTCTGCCGGGCGCCCCTGGTCGACTTCCGCGCTTCCCCGGCCTCGGCTTCCGCTCCGGACGCTGCAGCCTGCAGCGGTGCTATAATTACTATTGACAATAAATCGCGGAACCCGGCCGTGTGGGGACGGCGGGAGTCGCAGCAGCCTTCCAAGATGCTCCCGCGCGCCGGCTTTCCTTCCTTGCCAAGCTGCGCGCGGTGTCGACTGCGGCGCGGGTGGCGGACATCGCGCTCGAGTTGACTAACCGCCAGCTCCAGCCTCCACGACTCCTTTTTCGCGTCTGCTGCCCCAAGACGCCGCACGCGCCACGGGTGATGCTCTCTACAATCTACACGAGGAGCGCACACACGCGTCCGCTGGTCACAAGGCCGCGGGCGATTCAGCTGCGCTGATGAGAGATGATTGTCTTTACGAATCGCATCTGACAATCGCCCCAGAATCCAGGTTCCCGGCTGCCCATCGCCATCACAGCACGCCCCTCCTTCCCCGATCCCGCCATCCCGCGTCCATCGTCGCCGTGGCCAGACCTCTCTCCATCGCGACACTCTGGCCCATCTCATCTCGCATCTCCCCTGGTCCCTGATTTTCCCCCGCGAGAGCCATCCCACGTCTATCCCACGTCCCACCGCGTCGGGAGGTTTCTCGCCACCCCCGAAGCGCGATGCCTTGCCAGGTGCATGCATCCCGTTCTTCTGTCCTCTGTCCTTGGGCAGACCCGCCTCGGACGCCATCTTCCCGCGTCACCGGATCGTCCGATTAGATCCACGTGCAAATGACGCGGTTGTTCAATCACACAGCGGCCGCACATCACAGCCGCATCGACAATCCAAGTGCATCGCGTTCCGATTTGCCAATGGCTAACATTGACTTGCGCTACGGCTCTGTCAACCGTGCGAAGAAAGTACCGTGATGTCTGGATGGAGCCTTCCACCCCTGTGCTTGTGGAGGCTGAGGGAGACGAAACACGGCAGCTCAGGAGCCCCAATAAGATCGGCATCGTCCACGCGACCACCAAGAAATGGCCAGCATCTCGCCCTTTGCCCTTTATCTCGTTGCGTAGGCAGTTTGGTCAAATAAGCTGACAGTGTCACCACATGTGGACAGATTCTTCGGGCTCGGTCGTTGCTTTTCCCAGTCACAGCAGCGTGGAGTGACGTTGTCTTTGCTTTACTCGTGGGGGAAGCAAGGGTTCCCCTTCCGACCAGCATTTTTGTTCCTCACTCCTTTTCTGCGTGGCAACGTTCTCCTTGTTGCTCGCGGCGGGAACTAATGACGACAGCCCGTATTTTCTCTGCAACGGGGCATTCCTTCGTACGTTTCGTTGCCTACCAACAATCAGTGTCGCTTGTGGCTGTGCGGTCGACCCATGGATAGACTGGAGCTAAACGTGGCCGTTCGGAACGCCATCGCAAGCCACGCGACCCTCACTAGAGCGAACGATCAGGGGAGAGCTGGTTGCCTCCTTGCCCGTAGCTTCTCGGAGACGTCATCCAGAAAAGCACCTCGAAACAAGCTTCTGTCGCGGCAATTACGGTCGAACGACAAGCTTGCACCTTCAATGGCTAAAGAGCTTCGAACTAAACTGCATGCAAATAGGCCTACTGTAGTCAAGCAACCTTTCACCACGCGTCGCCCTTGGCAATTCGTCTTCTCTTGACCAACGCAACTCGGTTCCTGTCTCGGTGGGGATTGGTATTGTTTTAGACACTGAGTTTGAGCACTTCAAAGTTTGCATGATGACCATATGCAAATTGAACTATGTGCCATGTAGGTTTGCCATCAAAAATGCCCTTTATCACGTAAACTTCGGCTTCAAGGTCCCCGATATCCTCTGTTGTACCCTCAATGGCAGCAGCACCTCGTATACATGCTTCACCCACTCGGCCACCAATGGTCTTGTAACAGCCGGATCCACGATTTCCTCGATTCCAAACGCATTCGCCGTCCGTACTGGATTCATCAAACGCCGGTACTCTTGTTCTAGCTCTTTGTATCTCTCTTTCATCCTCTCTTTCCCTTCTTTCCTCTCAATCTCCTTCAACTCGTGGGAATGACTTGCTTCGATCCCGCCATCAAGAGGGAGACTACCCCATTCACCACTAGGCCAAGCAACGCGCATGTGCGGCTCCCTCGAGTCGACCATGATACCGCCGGCCACGCCATACACGCGGCGCACGATGACGGAGAAGATGGGGATCGTTGTGCTGTAATAGGTCGTGGCCAGGGTGATGCCGTGGCGCATCGTCGCCGTGCGTTCCGCAACGGTTCCCACGGCATAACCCGGAATATCGACGAATTGCACGATCGGGATGTTGAAGACGTCGCAGAACTTGAGGTGTCTGGTGATTTTCTGGGATCCAAGAGAATCCAGAGCACCAGCGTTGACTGCAACACGTCCCGTTAGCTCCCCATACATGTCCATTTGGGATACAACCAACCTTCACAGTTCAATGACACAATGCCGACCGGACGCCCGCCAAGCCGTGCCAGCCCGACAATGGCGGTCGTTCCCCACAGCGCTCCGATCTCGAACCAGGAGCCTCTGTCAACCACGGTGGTGATGATCCTCCTCGGATCGTACATCCTCTCCCTTTTCCTTGGAACCACGGTGCGCAGCTCCGGCGTCGTTCGATCGGGCGGATCGCCGTCGTCCGCAAGCAGCAGCGTCGGCGGCACCTCCGTCCCCGAGTTGGGCAAGTATCCCAGCACCGTCCGCAGCTGCTCGAAGCACTCGGCCTCGTTCGCGGCCAAGTTGTCAATCGTGCCGTTCGTGCAATGCACCGCCGGCCCGCCGAGATCCCTAAACGTCAACCCCTCCTCGAACGTCGCGCCTACACAACGACAACACACATCCGTCAGTCAGCCAGCCCCTATGCTAAGCACCGCTTCGCCACAACAACAACCAAAAACTCAAAAAAGAAAAAAAAAGCAACTCACCAGCAACGACCTTCGTCCCCGCATTAAACAACGCGCCCACATCCCCCGCCATGACAGACCAATGCGCCGCCGCCACCCGCGCCGCCCCCAGCCCGATGGCCGGCCCCAGCACCGCGCCCAGGTTCGGTATCCCGCTATTCAGCTGCTCCACCACGGCGCCCCACCCGCGCATCGGCGGCACGTACGACCAGCCCGCGTCGCGGATCGTCGACACCGACCCCCCGCCCGACGAGCCGTCGACCAGCTTCACCACGGGCACGCGCAGCGCCAGCGCGAGTTGCTCGCCGTAGAGCGTCTTGTCCGACGTGGCGCCGTCGGCGTGGCCGGCGCGGAGGGTGAAGTCGTCGGCGGTGAGGAGGATGCGGCGGGGGCGGGGTGGGTGGTTGTTGTTGGTGGGGGTGAGGACGGTGCCGAGCCCGAGGATGTTGTTGGAGGGGGTGAAGGTGCTGATTGTGGGGGTGGGGGAGGAGGACGAGGAGGGGGCGGTCCACGTCGCGGTGCCGCTGGCGCTGCCGATTTCGTGGAAGGGAGAGGTGGAGAGGTCGAGGAGCTGGGCGATGCGCTCGCGGACCCAGAGCTTGCCCGAGGCTTTTTGGCGGGCGTAGCCGCGGTGGGAGGGGGAGGGCGTGCGCCGGGCGAGGGTGTGGATGGTGTTGAGTTGGTTCAGGATGTCCGAGTAGTCGGCGGGGAGGTTGGTGGCGGTGGTGCGGTTGCGGTTGCGGTTGCGGCCGCGGCGGGGTCTTTTGTTGTCGTCGTCGTCGTTTGGTGGGTTGGGCGTTGTGGACTGGGGAGGTGGGGAGATGTGGTTGGAGACTTGGGCGAGGCGTGTGGCAGCCGCGCTGTTGGAGCTCTTTTTGCTGTCGTCGTCGGCCATTGCGGGTGCGTGGGGGCTCAATTGAGTGCACGGAAAGAGTTGTGGGCTGCATAGAAGGTGGTGGCGGGGGTGATGTTTGAGGAGCTTGGGTGCAGTAGCGGAGCTCCGTTTGCCTCGGTCCCTGAGCTACCCCACGTTGACGTCTGCCGATCCCCAGACTTCGTTCCTCGGCCTGGCCGCCATCATTTCCAAGACATCAGTTGTGCTGTGTCTCGGTGAGCAACACAGGTTTTTGCGATACTCACTCGACTCGTTCTGGCAAAGGAACACTCACGAATTGCCCAAAATGGCTAGACCACCGCCCCGTCCTATCCGTCGTCTTCTTGTCTGCAATCGGTGCGCACCAATTCGATTCCATTTCCACAAATGCGCAGCGCTGACGCCTACATTTGCGCTTCTGTAGCGGCGAAATCGCAACCCGTATCATGACGGCGGCGCGAGAGCTTTCCATTCCCACCTACGCCGTCTATACCAGCAATGACGCCACTCACGTGCGCTACGCGACGCGCGCCATCGAACTGCCCTCCGCTTCCTCCTACATGGACATCCCATACCTGATCTCGCTAATCAAGCAGCACAACATCGATGCCGTCCACCCCGGCTATGGCTTCCTCTCCGAATCCGCCGAATTCGCGCGCCGAGTCTGGGACGAGGCGGGCGCGGTTGTCGTAGGGCCAGGATGGGAGATCCTAGAGCAGACGGGCGACAAACTGAAAGCGAGGAAGTTGGCTGAGGAGTGTATGTTGCCTCCTTCCCATCGCTGCTTTCCGTCTTCCGTTACCTGCACCTTTCTTCTCCTCTCGCTCCAGTTCTCGAAGCCCCCATCATCAACTTTCCCCAACCTTCTCCACTAACCAGCCCGCTACACGCAGGCTCCGTCCCCGTCACCCCCGCCCTCCTCCACCCCACCTCCTCCATCCCCACCTCCTCCATCCCCACCCTCCGCGCCTTCGCCTCCTCGACCGGCTACCCGGTCATGATCAAAGCCGTCGACGGCGGCGGGGGCCGCGGCATCCGGCTGGTCCACTCGGACGACGAACTGGAGCAGCAAGCGACGCGGGCCATCGAGGAGTCGCCGTCGCGCCGCGTCTACGCGGAGCAGGCCATGGTGGACGGCTTCCGGCACGTCGAGGTGCAGATGGTCGGGGACGGGCGCGGCGAGGTCCGGCACCTGTGGGAGCGCGAGTGTAGCGTGCAGCGGCGGTGGCAGAAGGTGGTGGAGGAGGCGCCGAGCACCTTCGCGGACAGGGGGGTGGTGGGCGAGGTGATCGCGGCGGCGGTGCGCATGGCCGAGCGGCTCTCGTACTTCTCCCTCGGCACCTTCGAGTTCCTCGTCCACCCGCGCACCCGCGCCTTCTACTTCCTCGAAATCAACCCCCGCCTGCAGGTCGAGCACACCGTCACCGAATCCCTCGTCCCCGGCCTCGACCTCGTCCAAACCCAACTCCTCCTCCACCACCACCAAGAACCCTCCTCCTCCTCCTCCTCCCCCCTCCTCTCCTGCCCAGGCATCCCACCCACCCCCCTCCCCCCCTCCGCCCCTCCCCCACCCCTCCACTCCCTCCAACTCCGCCTCACCGCCGAAGACCCCTCCCGCGCCTTCGCCCTCAGCCCCGGCCCCATCCACCACCTCTCCTTCGCCTCCACATCCGGCCCCGGCGTCCGCATCGACACCCACCACCCCTCCACCATCGGCACCGACTTCGACAGCCTCATCGCCAAGATCGTCGTCACCGCCTGCTCGCGCGCGGCCTGCATCCGGAAGGCGGCGCGCGTGCTGGCGGACGTGCAGGTCGCTGGCGGCGCCGTGAAGACGAATCTCGGCGTGCTGAGGGGGGTGGTGGCGAGCGCGGCGTTTGGGAGGGGGGAATGCGACACCAGGTGGTTGGAGGGGGCGGCGGTGGCGGAGGGGTTGGTCGCGGCGGGGGAGGAGATTGGGCGGGGGGTGGAGAGGGGGAGGGCGGAGGAGGGGAGTGGGTTTGGGGTGTGGGAGCGGGAGGAGGGGGAGGGGGCGAGTGGTGGGGGCGGGGGTGCGGCGGGGTTGGGCGCGGGGAGCAATGCGGCGGTGTTGTTTAGGAAAGGGAATGCGTGGAACGTTACGCTTGAAGCTTCTTCGCTGTCGTTGGAGGAGGGGGATGGGGTGGTGGGTGGGCAGGCGGGAAGGGCAAAGGGGGGGAAGGCATTGGCTTCCAGTGCTTCTCCGGCTTCTGCGCCTACGCATCATCTGGAGATCACGCGCGTGCTGCGGAACGATTTCCCGTCGTCGCTGTCTGCTGAGATTGCCTTCTCGAGCACTGCGGCCGCCGATGTCGGTGCGTCGTCGTCGTCGTCGTCATCGTCATCTACGCCCTACGTCATGCATATCGCGGCAACCACGGCGTCGTCGAGCGCGGCATTGTCGCAACACAGGCGTGGGAGGCCGGATGATCCGTCGCACGTCTGCATCCCGTTTGCCGGGAAGGTTGTGGAGGTGCTGGTTGATGAAGGGGATAGCGTGAGGGAAGGGGACGTGATATGTGTGGTGAGGCAGATGAAGATGGAGCTGGAGGTGAGGAGTCCGAGGCCGGGCAGGGCGACGTGGGTTTTCGAGGGAGAGGAAGGAGAAGAGGTGTCGGAAGGGACGTTGGCTTGCGTGCTGGAATTGGAGAGTAAAGAGAAGGCGAGGCTGTGAGGGCAAGGCGTCGATTAAGGGAAACAAGGGTAGATGGCAGATTAATTCATCATGGTGCTGAACGGTTTGGAACCAGACTTTGACTGGTTTTCCTTTCCTAGGCAGTTGAAGTGGAAAACTCCCTACTTCCCCTCCCCGTCCTCCCTCCCCTTATCAAACGTCGCCCAATCCTTCATCCCCTCAAAGAGAACCCCCAAACACTCGCCTCCCTCCAACCTCGGCTCCAACTTCACCACGCCCTCATGCATGCCCCTTCCAATCTCCACACTTCTGCCCCCATGCACCAACACCGTCTCGCCATGCCGCGACTTATCCGCCAGTAGCAGGGCAGCGGTACGCGCGACGGCTTGAGGCGATTGCATGTTGGCGCCGAGGGAGGCGACAGCAGCGGGGACCATGGACGTGACGGTCCAGCTGGGCGCGAGGCAGTTGACGCGGATGGAGGGGAAAGCCTGGGAGGGGACGCGGCGGAGGTTGACGGCGAGGGAGCGGGCGAGGCCGTGGCTGGCGTGTTTGGCGACGCCTGACATTGTATTAATCGATCAGTATTGAAAATGGCGGGGAAAAAGGGAGGTTGGGGGGAGGGTTCTTTTTCTCCTTGGATGTGCTTACTGTAGTCGAGCTCGGGGAAGCCGATGATGCCTGCTACGGACGAAGTTATGAGGATGCTACCGCCGGGCGGCTGCTGCCGCTTCTTCATGTAGTGCAGCGCCAGCCACGCCGTGTTCATGGTGCCCCTCAGGTTGATGGCGAAGCTGTTGTAGTCCGGCTCTTGCAGCTCGCCGCTCTCTTCGTCAACGATCTCGTCGAGCCAGTTGGCTTTCGGTGCCACGCCTACACGTATGCATCAAGCGCGGATCAGTGTTCATATCTTTCTCTGGTATCTCGGAATCCCACTTACCAGCATTTGCGAAGACGTGGTCGATCCGGCCATGCTTCTCATACGCTTTCTTGAAGAACGCTGATTGCGACTCCCAGGACGTCACGTCGAGCGGTAGGTATAGGATGTTCTTGCCTTCGATGCTCTCGTCATTGGGCAGCGGGTTGAGGTCACCGACCACCACTTTCGCGCCGTGTTTCTCTGCCAGCAGACCCGTGGCCAGACCGATGCCGGAGGCACCGCCTATTCACATATAAGTCAGAAGTTGTACAGATATATCTTACACTCATAGTGAAGCAGCACTGACCTGTTATCAAGACGACACTGTCCTTGAAACTCTCCAAGTGATGGTCGTCGATGGTGATCTCCGTCATTTTTGCGGTGCTTCTCTCAAAACAAAGCATAGCCCCTTAGCTGGAAGTCAGGAAAGTAGAGAGGCCATATATGGCGGGAGGGCACCGGCAGATTTTTTTGGTTGGTCTCCGGATGGGGTTTATGTGACCACACTGATAGCACTTGGCAAGAAAGGAAAAGGTACCGGGTTGGAGCTTGGGTAAGCTCAGATGACTGCAGCAGCATATTGGGTACGCTTTATCGTGATATGCTGAATCTGGAGGACGCGTGGAAATGCAACACTTTCGGACATATTTCCACGCAAGCTGTGGAAAGTCGTCAGGGTGAATCACATCGGCTAATGAAGCTTTCGCCATTGAGCTTCCAGTCGCGATAGTTGAGTGGGGTAATTGTGGGGTCTACCACAGGATGGGGTCGAAGGAATTATTGGAGCATGCTGAATTCAGACTATGTACTTTGCCCTACAGCTGCATGGGTGCGTTTGCCGAGAAGAGGGTCCGCGCCAGCTGGCCAACTCCCCCACCACCATTATGATTTATTATAGCTTTACGCCTTTTCGCTCGTGATAGGAATAACTTTTGAGCCAGCTGGCGCGGACCCTCTTCTCGGCAAACGTAATGGGTTGCGCCGCAGGGATCTTTCATCCATACGGCTTTTAGCAAGCACAGTGGGTGACAAAAGAAATTGGCCTACGGCGATTCTTCGTGTGGGCAGTTGAATAAACGACCCTTCTTCATCGGTAGCTAAAGCAGACATTCGGATGTAGATGCGAGTGTTGAACAATACAAATGCATTCATACATGGGATTCCGCTGCCCATCTAGGTGGGTCAATTTCTTTCGTCACCCACTGTGGCAAGCGCCGTTGAACATGACCCATCACTTCGAAGGAAACTATTGACGAGCCCTGAGGGATCCCAAAGCCAGCTTGGGTAGAACCATGTATAAAAAAGCTCATTATCAGAACTTATAGACGGTTGGGATAATAGACCATCTCTCTTCCTCCCTTACGCCCCGCTTCCTACGCCATGGCCAAACCTATAAGAAGTACGAATGTGAAAAGAGAAGTATAGCACCAAAACAAAGCCACATCCACATCTCTCCCGCCCCCATCACACTCCAGTGAGCAGGAAGCCCCCAGCATCTTCGCAACTCACGCCGTCGGCACCGCCACCGTCCGTCTCGGCACCACCAACCCCGAGCCACCACCACCTTTCCCAATCTCCTCCACCGCCACCACCTGCAAGCCATACCCCGCATCAAACGCATCACACCGCCCCCACCCCCCACCCATCGTCATCAACTGGCCATCGTCACTCGGAACCACGACCGTGGGCCGATAGTCGTCGCGGATCACCGCGCACCGACTGCCAGGGTTGCAGCTGTACTGGCCGGCGTACGCGGCGGGCGGGACGAGGGCGATGGAGAAGACCGCGCCCCCGACGCGGCCCGTGGCGGTCGTGTGCGCGAGGTCGTCGACGCGGAAGGGATACGCGCCGCGTTGGGCGCCGTAGCGGACGCTGCGCACGTCGGCGGGTGCGAACGACGCGATGGCGGCGGCGCCGGTGGGTGGGGGACCGCCACCGCAGGTGAGGCCGTTGGCTGGGTCTGTGGCTTTGATGTCGTAGAAGGAGATGTAGAGGGTCGGCGAGGTGAAGGTGATGCCGTCGGAGAGGACGGAGAGGGCGGAGATGGGACTGTGAGTGCTGCTGGCTGGGGCGGCTGATGCGGGGGCGGCGGCGGCGGCGGCGGCGGCCCGGTGGTTGAGGCTGGGGCTGGGACTCGGCTTGGTTGTTGCGACGCACTCGACGGTGGTTGGCAGGGGCCAGTGGTAGAGCTTGACCTTCTTGGCGGTGATGACGCAGGCGGTGCACGACTGGTTCGTGCCACAGGGCACATTCCAGCCTTCTGGGAATCCGCTGTGGCGGGACCGCACGTAGGACGACAGCGCTGAGCAAGTTCCTCTGTCCATGGTGCAGCTGGGTTCGGGAATGGTGTAGTCCGGATACGAGACGGATTCAAAGGTGCGGGTAGACACGAATACCGAGCTGGTCCATGTAATTGTCGCTACCACATCATTTCCGGCACGTGGTGCGCCGTCGCAGAGTGTGATTGTAGGCGCAGTCGTGGCGATGCTGGTAGAGGTGGAATACAGTGTCTCGGTCGTGGTTGTAGTTAACGATATCCAGGTCGAATGTTGGCTGCTCCAAGCTTTCCTTGACTGCGAGTATTCACCACGTTCCCTATTACATTGGAGCCCGCTCATCATCCAGGGAGGATCCTCTCGCCTGTACAGGGAACTACTGACGGCAGCCGCCTGCGTCATCACACGTGCAGTGCTGAATGGGTCTGAGGCTTGGGGCACTGCGTTTGCTTCCATGTCAGCATGGGACAGCCACACAGATATTTTATGCTAACTCACATCCTTCACAGAGACCAATCGCCTGCGCGATAGTCAGGAACTGACAGCTTCGGACCGCGAATCCGAAAGCGTGCATGATCGTAGATGTTCCGGATTAATACTCGTGTATGGCTGATGAATTGGGAAGAAACATTGTGAAGGAGAGTAGAGAGATGGCCGCAGTCGTTATAAGGCAGATCGCGGAGGAGCCGAGCAGGCAAGAGCGCCCAGCCACATGCTATGTCGTAGATGGGAGTCACCAGGCATGTGTCGGTCAGCCATGGGTGGGGCAGGTGCACCGGTTACACGGCGCTTGAAAGATGAATCCGGATTCATACTACGACACCCACCACATAAGCTGTGATATGCACAGCAAAGGCTTTTCGTTGTGGACGAGTCTCACGATTCTTGAATTCTGCGCTTCGCTCCCGTAATGATCTTGGTGTGCCGGCGGACAGCTCACATATCAAGACCGTCTTGTGGCCGAGCATGCCGGCGCACCCAGCTTCGGGCTGGCTGAAGTGCTGCCCAAGCAAGGCATGAGACTGCGAAAGAAACCGTTATCCGTACGACGTAGATCATAGCTCGAGCTTCTTGCCGAAGAAGCCGGGTGGTCGAATGTTGTGAGAGGGGCAAAAGACCTTCATCAGCAGCAAACAACCATGTATGGGTCACAGGTGAGTGGAAACGGTCTAAAATAGAAGTCAAACCTTGTATATTTGGATCGCTAGCAAACTTGCCTTCTGGAATAATGGACATGTCAATATTGAAGTTGTGGCACTGGAAAATGACAAAATGACATGTCGGTTACATCTAGTCGCACGGCTCGAATTAGGACATCAGTAAAGACAGGAAAGGTGATTAAAGACACCAGGTTGTCTCTGTATCCACAAAAGCTTTGCGTTTGCTGTACGCTACTTAGATGCAAGGCAAACGAATTTCCGTCGCTGTTGCACAAGGGGCCTCAATCTCATTCCTGAAGGAGGCGCAGTTCAGCCGAACAACCTGACGTCGACATTACTCTACTTCCCGTGAGCGCTTACGCTTATATGTTGTTCCTGTTGTCTCTATTGCGGGCTGCCGGAACCGTGGCATAGACTATTTGCACAAGTAGTCAGTCACCATGCCTCACCGATAATAGTACATACTTCACCGATCCCCAAGACCTCAGCCAATCTTCTTGCTGGACTGTCACTCATATTATTTGATCACATAACCAACCAAACACTGAATACCAGTTCCATCCAAATCCCCACCCAAACACACCCAAGATGGCCCTACCAAGCTGAGATCGCGTTTCCTCCAACTCCATCGCTGATACGCCAACAATGCAACACTACATGGCACAAGTCTTTCTTCCCCCAAATACTTTCCCAACACATCCAAACGTCCCTCACTCATCACACTTTCCGCACGCCCGACACGGTCAAAAACCCACTCCCAACCTCCACCCTCCACCCCTCCGCCACCAGCATCTTCATCACCGCGGGACCGATCTTCGCCTTGCCGCCATCGCTATGCCTGCCCAACCCAGTGACGATGCTGTACTCGTTCGCCCTGCCCTTGGCGCCCGCGTAGCCCCTGATGCGGTCCTCTCCCAGCGACTTCCACCACTCGCCGACGCGCTGCCGCGCGATGCGCTTGGCGTCGGCGACGCTGACGCCGTGCAGGTCGAGCTGCGCCGGGGTCGACTGCGCCGCGACGAGCGCGTCCGCCTCGGCCGCCACCGCGACCTGGTACGCGCGGTGGTGGTCGCGCCCGATCTGGCCGTAGTAGCCCGCCGCCGCCTTCATCAGCGGGTCCGACTTGCCCTTGCGGTGGTACTCGGATGCCTTGCTGAAGGCCGTGTGCCGCGCCGCGCCGAAGGAGGCTGCCGAGGGCGAGGCCAGATGCAGCGAAGATGCCGAGGCTGGGCCCGGGGCGTCGCCTTCGTCATCGGGGTCCGGTAGATTGAGCGGTGCGTAGCGGGGGACGAGCTGAATGCCACCGCCGCCGCTGCTGCCTGTAGGTGAGCCGCCGCTAGAGAGACGCGTGAGGGACTTTGCGAGCTCGTGGGCGGCGGCCGAGGAAGGGTGGGTCAGGCGAATGAGCGCGTGGGCTTGCTGGAGATCGAGCGAGAACTCGCTGGCAAGGTCGAGCACATTTTGGACGATGATGTCCGTCTCCTCCTCTAGCGACGTTTTGTCCGTCTTCATGTTTGACTCGATGAGGGCGGTGATGGTTCCTGCGACGGATCCGCCGCGCTCGTGATATGAAGACCTAACAGCCTTGTACGAGACGTTGACCTTGGTTGCGATGAAATCGACGTCATCAGACATGGTCTTCCATTTGTTTGGCGACGGGGCTGCTGGCTCTGAGCTGGACCGGGCGTACTCGTCCAGGTTCATGTAGTTGGCCTTTTTGTTTTTCTTCTTGCCCTTGGCCTTGCGGCCACGGGGAGCGGCCACGTCGGCAGCTGCAAACGTGTCGATTCCCTTTCGCAAGACCTTCTCTTCGCCTTCCTGGCCGTCTATCTCTTCAAACAAAACGTGATTCAGCAGCTCGTCGGTGCACTTCTCAAAATCACCCTTGTTCTTGTTGAAGACGAAGCTAATGGTGGTGGCACTCAAGGTTGGAAACGTCTCAATGAGCTGGGCTTCCTTGGCTGACATGTTCAAGTTCTGAAGCCATGCCATGCTCGTGCCTGGCTCGGACGGCGTCGAGACACCCGAACTGGAGAGAGCGAGCGAGGAAACGCCATTTGTCAGGCTCGTGGCGTCCGTCTCGGTCGAGGCTTTCGGGCCGCGAGAGGCTTGGTCGCCCTGCTCGGGCGACGAGCTCTGCTCAGCGGGCTGGGTGCTGCATCCAGAAGGGTCAAAGTCGGTGAGCTGCTCGACGGCAGCGGCGTCCTTGAAATGGGCGAGAACAGCACGTGCTTGTTCAAGGCAGTTGGGTTCGCCCTTGTAGTCAGAGTATATGGAGATGACGAGTGCAGAGTCCAGAGGAGGACAGTACTCCTTCTGTAAGCGGTTAACATGGGCAAGCAAGGGAGCGCAGCAGGGCGTACATGCCTCGAGGCAGGCGAGATCTTCATCCATGGCTGCGGAACGCGCGCTTCTTCTTTGGAACCGACAACCGAGGAATGCGCATGCTCGGAACGAACGGCGGACTGACAAGGCACATTCAACCTTTGCGTCTTCAACGAGTGCTTCGACGCAGAGAGAGTGGGAGGCCTGGGGAAGAGTCGCTCGCGAAAGTGTCGATGACGCGCCGAGGAGCCCAGGCTCGTTTGTCATCGGCCCGAACGCCGCCAGCGGCCAAATGTTTCGCCGGGTAGCCCGACAGAGTGGACGCGCAAATGGCAGCAGGTCACCATGCTCCATGGACTTTTGGCTGTGCAGAAACTGAATAGGAGTGCCATTCTTCTCGGGCGCGCGTGCTGATTGTTGGTCAGGCAAACCTGACAGCAGCCCAAGCCGACGGCCGCAGAGTCCCCCACCCTCTAGGTCCAGAGAGGAACTAGAATAGTCCCATTGGCCAGGCCCGACTACCTAACCAGGGCAGTGACCTTGCAATTATCAAGATCATCACTCCACGCTATTTTGCACGACTCTCGAAAAACCCCACCGATAAGTCCGGCCAGTGAATGATTTCCAACGCCTTCATATGCAGTTTTTCATTCTCGTCCGGCTCAGCGCAGCCAGTCATGTTATCCTGTCGGCCGTGTCGCCCGGCGGTACTTCAGTTGCTTTCCGGCAACTTATCGGATACGTCTTCAACCGTCGTTGGCACCGTTGCTGAATGGGAATTCGTCACTTTCGGAGGTATAGAATTTCCTTAGGACGAAAATTAGCGGTTTTAATGGTGGGGGATCAGTTGTAGTTGAAGTACAGATGCTGTTCATAGTACGTGAGCATCTAGACGACAGTTAGTATGGCTTCCCACAACTTCAGGCACCTCGACAATCTTGCCTTCTGAGGACACTTCTGGTTGAGCACTGCCAGGCCATGGCGTGTCTTGCTACCATCTGCCCAGACAACCAGCGCAAAGCGCTCCCGCTCCCCGGTCTTTGCGTTCGGGACTTCCTCGATTGTGTCGACGCTCTGAATGTGCTCTTCCCAAGATCCCTTTGGGAAGGAAGGTGCTTTTTCCTTTTTAACCTTCGGTTCCGGCTCCGCTGATACTTCCGCCTCTTCTTCCTTGATTGAGCTGCGACCGCGGCCACGGCCCTTGCCTGCCGGGGTGCCAGACGGAGTCTGGGATGCCTTTCTCTTCTTGTTACCGCCGAGAGTCGGCCGTCCGCCGAGCTTCTGAAAGTACTCATCCAGTGCTTCCTTCGCGCCAGTACTTTGCGCAGTCAGCCATGCAGCTCCGGAGGCTCTCTAGTTGGCTTGTGCAGTCTTACAGATTCTCCTCGGGCTCCCACGTGCGATCCTCTTTCTTCGGGTAGCCTTGCCATTTGATCTCGTACATGACGGTGCCCTAGAGAGGCGTCAGTGGAACGCCGCGGACGTTGCAATCGGTGTGTAGGGCGTACATCATCTTCGAAGATGTGATTCATGACTTTCTCGACGACATATCTGGCACAGGTCAGCGAGCATCCAACGCAAGTGAGGCGCGGGCGTCGCACTCTTCTGCGGACTCGTCATCATCATCTTCCTCCTCCTCGACATCCTTAGACGCGACTTTCGGCGCCGCTTTGTAAGGGATCTCGGCCTCAGAGCCAGAGGCTGAGTCTTCACCGTCGCTGATCGCGGCTGTGTCGGAATGGTCAGCTAGGTAAATCGAGGTGCACGCGCATGGAGCTGCACATACGCGGCATGGTGACGCGATGTGAGGCGCCCGGTTGGTCAATTGACACGCGTCTGAGGAGGCAGCGCAGTGGCGCGTGGAAAGACGGCAGCGATGTGAAATGCGCGCAATTGAGCGGACGGGAGCTGTCGCGCCGTGGAGCTCAGGCGTGCGGAAGGCGGAGGCGCGTGTGAGGGTAGAAGCGCGCGAAGACGGGCCGCGACGAGGGACGTGGACCGAGCGCGGGCGGTGGGCGGGCGCCGGCCGACTTCACGTACTCCAGAATTTTGTCCCGCAGCAGCACCATTCATCCCCCCGCCGCAGCCCCTTCTCCCGATCAACGCCCGTCAGCGCCCGCAGCGACGCGTCCGTCCCTTCCGCCGAGCTTGTAGTCCGGTCCTTTGCAAAGGACTCCCCGCGCAATCATGGCTATGCGTACGTCGTTCTGAGCTCCCCCGTGCAAGCACCGACCCCCTGCAACCAGCTGTCCACTGCCCCTCGCAGAGCTCCTGCTAACTACGCTTCCTCCGCACAGAGCTTGACATGTCTAATGGTATGCCCGAACCCCGTCCGCGTGGCCGACCGCACGTCATCTCCGTGAACCACCACTGACCTCGCCGAACAGCCCAGGTGATGAAGGATGAGTCCGGCCGCCCCTTCATCATTGTCAGAGAGTGCGTATATACCCGTGGGAGCTGAGCTGCGCAAGATGACGGATGTTGACGGGCATGAAGTCAGGGCAAGAAACAGAGAACCCACGGCACCGATGCGGTGAAGCAACACATCCTCGCCGCCAGGACTGTTGCCAACATTGTGAAGACCTCACTGGTATGAGACACCAGAGCGGCGCACACAGGTGGAGGCGCTGACGGATGTGGATAGGGTCCGAGGGGTTTGGACAAGATTCTGATTTCTCCTGATGGCGACATCACCGTGACCAACGACGGCGCTACCATTCTGGGCCAGATGGAAATCACCAACCACGTTGCCAAGCTTCTGGTTGAGCTCTCCCAGTCTCAGGACGACGAGATTGGAGACGGCACTACCGGTGTCGTCGTCCTGGCCGGCGCACTGCTCGAACAGGCCGCCGACTTGATCGACAAGGGAATCCACCCCATCAGGATAGCCGACGGTTACGATGCTGCCTGCGAGGTTGCCGTGGCGGAGCTGGACAAGATCAGCGACGAGATCCCCTTCTCCAAGGATGACACGGAGAACCTCTTCAAGGTGGCCAAGACCAGCCTGGGTAGCAAGATCGTTTCCAAGGCCCACGACCACTTTGCCCGCATGGCCGTCGACGCCGTTCTGTCCGTCGCCGACCTGGAGCGCAAGGACGTCGACTTCGAGCTCATCAAGGTCGACACCAAGGTTGGCGGCGCTCTCGAGGACTCTTTGCTCGTCAAGGGCGTCATCATCGACAAGGATTTCTCCCACCCCCAGATGCCGACCGAGGTCCGCGACGCGAAGATTGCCATTCTCACCTGCGCCTTTGAGCCCCCGAAGCCCAAGACCAAGCACAAGCTGGACATCACTAATGTGGAGGAGTTCAAGCGCCTCCAGCAGTACGAGTCGGACAAGTTCAACGAGATGATCACGCAGATCAAGGACACTGGCGCCAACGTCGCCATATGTCAGTGGGGTTTCGATGACGAGGCCAACCACCTTCTCCTTACCAACGACTTGCCCGCGGTCCGATGGGTGGGTGGCCCTGAAATCGAGCTCATCGCCATCGCCACCAACGGTAGGATAGTGCCCAGGTTCGAAGACCTCAGCGCGGAGAAGCTCGGTACCGCTGGCGTCGTGAGGGAGATGAGTTTCGGCACCACAAGAGACAAGATGCTTGTGATCGAGGAGTGCGCCAACACAAGGGCTGTCACCGCTTTCCTGAGAGGCAGCAACAAGATGGTACGTTGATCCCTGCACAGTACCGGCCGCGCTGGCCTTTCTCGAATCCACCGCATTGACATACCACAGATCATCGATGAGGCGAAGAGGTCTCTCCATGACGCTCTGTGCGTTGTCCGCAACCTGGTTACGGACAACCGTGTTGTCTACGGAGGTGGAGCCGCTGAGATTGCTTGCTCCCTGGCTGTCGAGGACGCCGCTGTCAAGGTATGTGTGACGACGTGTCAATCATGTGCGGCGCATTCGACAATTTTGGTGGCTGACGCGGATATTAGAGCCCTGGTCTCGAACAATACGCCATGCGCGCCTTCGCCGATGCGCTTGACGCGGTCCCCATGGCCCTCGCTGAGAACTCGGGCCTGAGCCCTATTGAAACCCTTGCATCCATCAAGTCGAGACAGGTCAAGGAGAAGAACTCGCGTCTGGGTGTTGATTGCATGCAAACAGGCACCAACGGTAAGCTCCCCTTTGCATCGTCACATCGCACGCTTTGTTCCCTGCAAATGCCGTTTTGCGCGCTCCCTGCCCGCAATCTGCAGCCACAACTGCCAGCTGTTACCGGCACTGCATGTGGCTGGCAGCCAGATGTGGTTACGCAACGAGATGTTGCATGTCCCGGATACACAGAATCGAGATCCCGGTCGCATGTGCAGCGGCTCGTACCTTCTTCTGTTATCCTATTTCACCACCAATTACTACTGTCGTCACCTGGGTCGCCACACTCGACGTCGCAGCAAGGGCTAACGCTGATTGTGATAGACATGCGCGAGCACTTTGTCATCGACCCGCTCATCTCCAAGAGGCAGCAGCTCCTGCTCGCAACGCAGCTGTGCCGCATGGTCCTGAAGGTGAGTCTGCAGATTTCTTTGGTCGCCTCGCAATTTTCCGGTTGTGCTTCATCTGCAGCCCTTTCCCTTGATCACATTTATTCCGGGCGCCCAGCGCGTCTCCGTTGGCCTTATCACCTCTGGCTGCAGCGCAGGTGCGCCATCCCGACGTGCCCCTCAAGCCACGGTTACACAGCACAGCTTCTGGCCAGTTCAGGAGACTCGCAAATCGCCTCGAACCCCTGTTCTGCACTGCAGCCATTGGTGTTACAAATAACGCCCACTCCCCATGACCTCTTCTTGCTGCCCTCGTAGCTGCAGCCTCCGCATCCCTCCTGCCTGACCCCCACCCCATGTCTCTCGCTTCTCGCCGCGGCGCCCCCTGACCTCCGATCTGCTGGGATTGTGAGCAACGGTTGGACGTCGCTGGCCAGTGAGAAGATGGCGTCTCGCGTCTTCCCCGCTTCCCCGTTCCCGCCGCGCACATCACTGCACACCCACGCCCACCCGCCTCGACAGGGATCCTGTCCAGGCTTCTAGGCCATCGGAGTCTGGGTTCTGAACCCGATTCGCGAACGCCCCTTCACCGCTTATCTGAAAGAGAGCCTTGGCTAACGCGTGTCTCTTTACCCTTGCGACAGGTCAACAATGTCATTATTGCAGGAAGCGACGAGAACGACTTCTGAGACAAGAGTCATGGTCCCCGGCGGATGAAAGAGAAAAAAGGAAACCAGGCGTCGAAGGAAGTGCGAGGGGATGCAAGCCAAGGCGTTATGGGAGATGATGATCGCGGCAAAGCGTCCCGCAATTCATGAATTGAGATGCAGCTATGATGTAGCGACCCTAACGGACGTCATCCCATCAACCCCCCCCTTTTTTGGCTTATTTTTGGCACAAGGAAGGAACAGCAATGACGTTCTGGTGGTCGCTGCAGAGGCGAAGGGAAAGTAAGTAATGTAGGAGCGGGACATACTTAGTCAATAGAAAAAGAAAAAGACGAAGAAGTTTCCTTGGATGTTGTTGGGCGCGTCTCACTCACTCACTCACTCACTCGATCTGTGCATGTACTTTGTGCGAGGAGAACACGGCGTTCCCAACTCCTCGCGTGCTTCTCACTGCGTGCGTTCTGAATCTGCCGTACGAGGTTCTAGAAGACATGTCTTCGCTTTTGCCTTTGTTGTCTGGCATCGGCCTGCTTTGTGCTGCACGCGGGGCGTATGTGACACTGCAGTCTTTTCACTCTTGCCTTCTGCAGCTGTGTAGGTGGTTTGTAATTGATAAACGAAAAGCGTTCATTGGAGCAGAGCATATGTAGAGTATTCGAAATACTCTACATAAAGGCGATTGCACCACAGCAGTACAGTGCATGCAGCACGTTTTGTCTTTGCATTTACGCCGTTTATCTCTTTTTCCTTTCTCTACCGCCGCACTCGACGTTATGTTTACATACATATCGTAGCGTAGAGCGAAAGTGAAGACGGAGGGGGAACATAGCTAACAGAAGGAGGGGTTAAAAAAAAAAAAGGAATATTTGTGCACATGGACAATCTCTCCAACATCCATACCACGACCCGCAAAGCGACCATGCACCCCCCACACGTCCCATCTCACTGCTGCTGCTGTATCCCCTGCTACCACGTCCGCGCAGTGCACCGTATCGCCACATCAACGTCGTATCTCGCTGTTGTGAGAAGGGGTTTCAGGTGGTCGAGCAGCAAGGGGTTTGAAGATTGGGAGCGGGAAAAAGGGAGCGGGGTTCGTGCTACGTACGAGGGATCCTGAGGGAGGGGTTGGGGGGGAAAAAAAGAGAGGAAGTACAAAACTCTCTACCTTGCTTTGGTTGGCGCGGGGTTTGGTGTGACGAGGGATTCGGCGAAGAATCGGTCTGAGGTACGTACCTACTTGAGGTTGCATGCCGAGAGAGGCATTGTGGTTTGACTCAGCAGCTGGTGCTGGTGCTGGTGCTGTACGTTTGAACCACTGCTGGGAAGGGTGGCGTTCTTGTGCGGCGAGGGAGGAAGGGTAGCGGGGATGAGGTTCGAGAATGTTCTCGAAAACAGGAGGTGAGCGAAACAATGTCCTGGTGAAAATGTATAACGATGGAACTGCCCTTGGATGGTCTCTGGATTGTCCCACAGCTAACTTCCAATCGATTTTGGGATGGACATGATGCCTCTCAGCCCCTGTCGTCACTTCGGCAGAAGAATGTGTAGGCTTTTCTCTATACTTGGGTTGTCCTAGCTAATAGGAGATATTTCGGCAGAAGAAGCACTTGAAGATATCTATATTGGGAAAGTAGCCTCTGTTTAGGGCAGTTTGAGGCGCAATTGGGCGCCCATGGCGCCGTGAGCGGGAGATGTACGTAGCAAAGCGTCATCACAACCACGATTTGCCGAAGAGATCTTCATCTCGCCATCGAACTCTGAAGACCCGGAAGCAAATTTTGCAGTGTCATCCGGACAAATTCTACCAAGGGGAAGCACGGGAGGTCGAGCTAAAGGGATGTTGAGGTCCACCACATGGCCGGTGCAGACGTCATAGGCGTTAAGGCCAACCCCTCGTGTCCTCTCACGTTGAGCTGCCATCAACAAAGAGAATGCTGTCACACGGCTCGGGGCCTCTCATCAGCCGCACTACGACATGGCGGCTCCGACTTAGGGGGGAGCGAAAATGGCTCATCATCCGCAGGCATCGAAAGAAGTGACTGACTGTCCTGGCTACGGTTATGCCCTTGGGAGGCAAAGGCTTGCTGCCCTGGACGACGACCGCCCCGCCCCTCCGCGAGTACTTTTTTCCTTGCCCCGGCTCCGCTCCGCCCCTCCTCCATTCCCCCGGAAACATGATTCCCGACGAAGATCCGATCCGTTGACCCTTGGAGCAGACAGTACTCAGTCTTGGAAGTAGTGCTGGCGCTAATGGCGATAGCGAGGCAGAGAAGCCGGTAGCCTCGGCGGTGACTACTGGCGGGATGGCGGAGGTCCGGTCTCCCACAGACTTCCGTCCTTCCCCAGACGAAGGGCCGGACCATGGGAAAAGCCGGAAGATGATTGGTGCCCGGCTGGGGGTTTCCGGCGACGAGAAGCCTCGGTCCTGGCCACAACGGCCTCGTGTCGTGATTCATGAAGCCTGCAGAGACCCTTTCTGCCCCATTGCCCCATTGCCCCAGTGCCCCAGCGCCACTTATGTGGGGAGAAGCGGTGCGGAGAAGGGAGCACGGAGGGACGGCGTTGGCACGGGGTGCCGGCGATGAGCCGGGCAAAGGTGTTTGTCAACGAAGTGACAGTCTAATTATGCTAGTGGGTGCGGTAATTCATCATCATCATCATCATCGGTCATGAGGACAGGTTCGATGAAGGGATTCGGATTGCTCAACCGCAGGGATGGATGCCAATCTCTCCAGCTTTCCTGCAGCACAACCCAGGCGCTCATCACGGCCAGCTGGCAGATTGCGGATCAAAGCAGTCTGGACCGCACAACGGCTGGCATAATGCTGGCCAGCCCTACTCGTGCAGCCGCAAGTGGCCCTGCATTACTCGCAGGGCGTAGCAGGGCGTAGCATGCAGGACACAGGCAGCCAACGCCAACCACCTACGTCACGGCTGTATTCGCTTGCCCCTGTCGAGCAGACGGAAGCGAGCCGAAGTGGCCGGCAAAAGGGACGGCTCATGGCGACAGGTCACGCAACATGGCAGCACGCTAAAAAGCACGCCGTTGTATCGATCGGACTGCCGATATCGAAGTGCACGACTCTCAGAACGGCACGCTCGACTCGACCACCACCATCGACGTGCGCACTCGCGCTCGCTCAATCGGCCCATGGCTCGCCATCGGACCAAGGACGAAGGGCGCTTGCGGCGGCCAGATGCGACAAATCCGGCACTTACGTAGTGGCTGACGACCTGAGCGTGCCACCACGTCTCGCCATGGCGAGAAGACGGGCTGTAGATGGCAGGCACGTGGAGTAGCAATAGGCAGGCAGGCAGCAAAGTGCTAGGCAGTAGAAACCTGCAGCTGCTACCCTACCTACAATGCCCTTTTCCCTTCTGTCTCTCTCACGGGCCAACCCGTTGCCCTGATTCGCGGCGCGGCGCAGGCAACCAAGACCAATTGAAGTCGAGTTACATCTGCAGGATCTTCTCGAAGCAACAGACGGCGTCGTCGCCCTCGCTCGACCCTCCCCCCTTGGGCATAAACCCCTCTGTTTCGGCCCCCTCACACGACGCAGCGGCGCACGGGGAAGCGTAAAGAGTGGAAGGGAGCAGCACGGATGGGTTGCCACGTTGTTTTGCGCGTCGTAAGTTATGTATGTCCTCTCCCCCAGCCAGTCTTAGTCGGGCCTTTTTTCCGTCAGCGTTTTCGGTGCCCTCTTCCTCCGACCCTCCGACCGTGTGTCCGTGTAGTGTCCGTGTGCCATCGGGTTTTTTTTCTTCTCGCTCCGCCACGTCGGCGGCTGCCGAAGAGCCCAAGCGTGAAGCGGATGAGGGGCAAAAGCGCGGGCAGACTGGCGGACGGGCAGCGAAAGGGAAGAACCGAGGGGGACGGGCCTTCTTGGTTTTGCTCCGGCGGAAGCTGTGTGCCTTGCGTGTTAAACCGTCGATGATTGCCCTCCATCGCGAATGATGTGCGGTTCCAGACCCAGCACCCCCAACAACCCACATGTTTGTGCCATTGAGAGGCGATGCATATGTCGGGAAAAGGACGGGGACACGGGAGGCTGTGAGGCGAGCCACACAGCTACCAAAACCGACTGCGGCTCCGACGCGTGCTGCATGGGTCGGCCTGCCCCTCACTCTCTCTCCCTCTCAGCCCGCCCGTTGCCAGCAAGAAAAAGAGCCAGAAAGAGCCGCCGTTCAGCCCCGCCCCGCCGCTCCAGCCACACATCGGATGGTGGGGGGTCTGCTCGTCGCCTTCTCCCTGGCTGGCTGACTGGTATTACTAAACCCCTTCGCTGCCCTCGCTGCCCCTCCTCCAATCGCCATCTCCACCCGCTCTATCCGGGACCGGGGAAACACGGGAAGGAGGAGTAGGTCGGGCATCAATCGTCGTGAAAGCGGGACGGCGAAAGTTTTTCCTCGCTCTGCGCATTCGCCGGTGTTGTGTTTCGGCTGCCGAGGGCAGGTTTGCCGACTGTCCGCCTGCTGCTTTTGTTCTTGGCTGCCGCCGATGCACGAGGACAGAGAAGGCCGTCGGAAGACCAAGGTTTTTTTTTTTCTCTTGCTCCGACGACGACGCAGCAGATGCGGCTGACGAAAACCAGTCACTGCGGCATGCGACGTCGGGAAGGAAGCCAAAGGCGCAGGAGCTAGCGGATGAGAAAGCGCCATCCGGGGAGGAAGGATGATACACCACTAGAGCAGACCTTCACGATGCCTTTTTCTGCCTTTTTGCGTTCCTTCGTCTCGGGCCGATCCGGACCAACGGCCTGGGTACGATTCGAAATTTGACGAGCTTAATGGTCTCGCCAGAGAACCATGGTATCAAGAAGGCCCAACCGGATCGGTTGGTCCCATCGCCGCGGATGCCCTTCCGCAGCCGGCACGAGAAGGTGCGGAAACGTCTTGTGTTACATGCGAGCGCATTTCACAATACGACAACGCCCATCCCTCGTGCCAATCACGACGCCCGGCGGCGAAACGCTTCTCGTCGACACTGATGAAGCTCTCCCCATCTTGCCGCCTTCCCCGTCGCATCCGCTCCTGCTCACTTCATGCGAACAGCGTGTGTGGTTCGATCTCGATCCTGCCGTCCCCCTACTTGGCTGCACGGTCGCCGCCTGAATAAAACAGTGGGTTGTTGATGTGTATCGCCGAAGCATCATCATACAATCGCCACACCAAACAAAAAAAGAAAAAAAGAGTCTGGACTGAACCGACCTCCTAGCACGGTGACGGGGTAGCACGCCCAGCAACAGATCACCATCATCACCGCCCCTTCTCTTTATTGCGATGTGACGAAAGCTGTAACGCAAGCACCACACACGTGGTGCACCAACCACCCCAAGGGCAACGGAGGAGACGAAAGGACAACACGCACCACCAACCACCCTCACCACCACCCACCGCGCGGGCCACCACCCAGCACCACAACAGCAGCAGTGCGTCGCAGCAGCAGCAGCAGCAGCAGCAGCAGCAGCAGCAGCAGCCCTACGGAAAGTACCTTAAAACACACGCACACGGGCACACACACACGGTCGCCGACCCGAAACGTCGGATGGCCCAAACTCCACTCAAAAAAAATAAAAATAAAATTGTAGTCCCGTACGTACTCCACCACACCACAATCCCCACCCAAAACCCAAAGAAAGATATCCACAGTCCTCAATCTAGAACGCGTCCCGAGCGTCCAGAACGCGACTAGAAGGAAGGAAAGAAGGAAAAAAACAAGGCACACAGCAACAACAACACACACGCATACACACATGGAAACATCCCACTGAAAATGATCTGCGACTATCGAACGTCCCCCCAACCTCCCCTTCGATGCCTTTCTTCTCCTTTTTCCTTACTGCCCGACGGCGACAACAACGACAACAACAACAACAACAAACGCGTGTTGTTGCGCGAATCGAAAGAACCGATCGAGCCCAGCCCCAGCCCCAGCCCCAGCCCTATCCCAGCCCAACCCAACCCAACCCAACGGCCCCATCGCCTCGAAATAGATACGGTGTGCGACGCAAAGCACCCACGCGTCGCGCGCGCGCGCTCCCAGCGGCTCATCCACCTACTTGTTCCAAAATGCTTGTAGCACATCGATCAATAATGACGCGTGGCGGATTGCAGTAGGTATCCATCGATCGAAGCGAGAGAGAAGGCGTAGAAGGAAACGAAAAGTCCGCTTGGACCAAAGTCATACCCATTCGCCTTTTGCGGACTGCCCACCTACCTACGTACCTAGAATAATATGAAATGAAAGAGAGAAACAATAACAACAACAACAACAATAACAAATCAACCGAAAAGCGAACGTTCATGATGTAGACGTACTACCATCACCTTCCCTTCCCTCAACACCACGCGCGCGTGCACTCTGTCTGCTACTTACCTACTCCCCGATCGATCAAAACCCAATGATCTATCTCATCGTAGCCGCAGTCGTAGTCGGGAGGTATATATCCTATTTCTTGTCCTTGTTGCCGCCGCTTCGCGGGGCGGTACCAGGCATGCGTTTGTACTTCCTCGGGTCTGGTGGCACATCGTAACATTAGCATCATGTGTCGTAGTCGGCAGAAAAAAAACATGAAACCGTGCCCCAAGCGAAAACAAAAAACCAAGAAAGAAAAAAAAATCGAGAGAAAATAATCGCGTGGAAAACGTTTCCTTGCCCTCCTCCCCCTTTCTCTCTGCATGATGCACGCACGCACGCACACACACACAGACAGAGAGGCGCATAGCACACACGCTGCCCACAACACCACCACCACCACCACCACCGCTACCCGACTGTCAGGCACGGACACAGACAACCAACACACACACACACACACAATCAAGCTTTTTGCCCAGCACGTGCCTCCAGTCGCACACCTACTACACCCCCCTGCATCATATTCCCCGTGCCCTCCCGGCAAAAGCGAGTAGCGGTTTCTCCACGTTTGCCGGCCGGAGAAAGAGAGAAAGAGCGAGAGAGAGAGCGAGAGAGAGAGAGAAGGGAGGAAAGAAGGCCGAAACAACCGAGAGAGTATCAAAGCACACACGACGCACGACCTGACCCCCCACCGCACCACCCGTGCCGAATCGGGTAATAATGCGGTGGGAAAAAAAGGCGCCGGGCGTGCGGAGAAACATAAAGCAAGCAGACAGACATACAGACAGATAGGCGGCGTTGATAAAAAAAACAAGAAAAAAAAAAAAGAGAGTGCGTGAGACGGAGAGTAATCCGCCGGATGGAAAGTGGAGGGAGATCGGCGTGATAAAGGAAAGGCTATGTGTCGTGCGTGTTGCGTTGGTGTTGTTGGTTGGTCTGTATCGTCCGTGGGATGATGGGATAAGGTGTGTGTGTGTATGGTGTGCCAGGGCTGCCTGCGTGTGCGGCACAGCGGCCCGGCAGGAAGGGGCCACGCGACGAGCAAAAAGGAAAAATAGAAAAAATAACGTGCAAAGCAACGACGATGATTGGGTGGAAAAATGTAAAGGAGGGAAAAAACGACAAGTGGTATGCGGCTTCCCGAGGCGAGCGCACTTCTCAAACAGCGGCTCGTCTTTGGCTGGCGGGACCAAGAACGGAGGCTGAAACAAACCGACGAGACGCCACAGTAGTGAGGCGGGGTCAGTGTGTGTGTGGGAAGAGAGGGGAGGACGGGAGGAGCAAGGGTAACGAAAGTCGGAGGAATAATGCGAGCGAACGCACGCGGGAACCCTCACACCACCACTTCGAGCAGAAAAGCAGTCGCGCTAAAACAAACCCGCAGAAAAGCATCGACGACGGCGAACAAAACTGGAACCCGTCGCATGTACCGACGGTGGCCAAAAGTAAAAAGAAAAAGATGAAAGAAAAAAAACGTACCTTTCCTCGACATGCGAGTGCGGTCACGCGTACCTGCATTCCCAACCCAACAATCCGTCTGCGTCAGCAACAAATTCCAAAACAAAGTCCGTCGACAAAGCCAAAATGCATATGACGCGCGCGGATGGGGTGTCATCGTGTGCAAATTGTCTGGGCAATAGCGTCGGCGTGGCGGAGCGTTCGTGCTCTGATAATTTCTGCGACAAATCTCCGTCTCTCCGTGCTCTCCACTGGTGGTGGCCAAGACCGGGTGCGAGGAAGGGAGAGGTTAGGTACGACTAAGTCCGTGTGTCACACGGCCTGGCCTTGAAACGGAGAGACAGAGGGATTCGCCGCGGCCGCGCTACTCTTTACTCCCGCTGCAGCACCTGCAGCATCAGGAGGAGCGAGCGTCCAAAAGGAACACAGCGGAAGCTTGCAGAGTAGCGCGCGTCTGGTGGGCCGACTGAAGGGCAAAGAACAAGTCGGCTAGCTGCGGTCGACTTCTCTCAGCGTGCATCAACAAGAGAAGCGCCGCCGGCGGAGCCGCGGGAAGGCTAAGGAACACTGCGAACCAACAAAGCCTGCATCCAGCCCGCGCGACACAGCCGCGCGCGGAACGACGCCGAACGGGCGAGGCGCCCACGCGTATCGAATGATGAGTCCGTCCTGGGCCAGCAGTTCAAACCACTCGAGTCGCTAGCTAGCTACGGGATTACCCAGCAGGCTCGGCCCTTCAGGCGTCGGGGCCCCTCCGCAGGCTTTGTGCATGACCGAAGTGCGCCTGGAGGGCTTGCGAGGCTTGCAAGGCGTGCAGTCCCGTGGTGTGCGGAAAGGCCAGCTCTTCCCCAGATCCGAGCGCAATCATGAGGATGGCGGCCAAACGGTCCAGCGTCGCCCGCCAAGCAGGGGGGAATCCGTAATCCGGCGACGCGTCGCACCTTGAGCGCGGATCCCTGTCCCGCTGGAGGGTGCCCAGGAATAGGAGAGGGCGGCTTCTTTGGTACAGGAGGGTGAATCGACAAGGAAGCGCCAACCCCAGATTTCCGAGCGCTCCAAGAACCTGGGGGAGAATGCCGAACCACAGACCGAAAGGTGGGGCAGCGAGGGGGGCGGGGCGCGCAGCGCACGTGGGAGGCCTGCACCATGGGCCTGCCACAAAACCTTCTTTCGCAGACGCTTTCGTATTCGTCGTGCAGAACTGTCATTCCCGGCCTAGCCGTCGTCAGCTGCCTCATGATGCCCTGCCTCGGCCAGGAGCGCGGGGCTGCCCTTTGAGCGAGGGCTGAGGAGGCGCCGAAGCCATTGGCGCTGGGGGCAGAGTAAAACAGCGCAGCCGGCGCTGGAGCAACCTTGGTTGTATTGCGCTCATGCCATGCGTGCCTGAGTAGCGTCCATGCGCGACGCCAGCCTTCATCAATGCCGTCGCAAGCCTCCGCCGGAGGCGAGATGGCGAAGGCGCCGCCCTCGAGTCGCGACAACCACCGTCTGTGTTGCAAACGGTCTGTGGCTGTCCTCATGACAGCCCACGAAGAGGGCCTGGCCCGCGCGGCTTGCCCCTGTGTCGATAGCTGAAGACGTGCTCCGACGAGACGCGCCACGGCGAGCGTCCTTTCGCTTTGTAGGCGCTTTGCAGGCGCTTTGCAGGCTCTGCAGACGCGCGTGCTGACGGCCGACACAAAGGACAAATCCCGCCAGCCGTGGACCTTGGCTTCTGACAACGGCGTGACGGAAGCGGATGAGGACACCGAAAGCCCTTAGTTTCCGCCTCCTCATTCATCATGGACGAATCGAGATGCCGCTAATGTCAACGGCCAGCTTACGGCATTGCGCCGCAAGAGGCGGCGGCGGGGGGGGTAGTGAAAGTGCAATCTTTGTCGTGCATCGTGACGGGCAGGGAAACGGGACGCGATCAGGACGGGAACGGGGTCGCGGGGCGAACGGAAGAGTGCTCAAGCGTACAATCACAGGCTGGTCGTTCAACGTACCTTTTCCACCTTCCCAGAAGCCCGAGCCTTTCTTGCCGACGAGCGTCGCGTGGCATATGCCGCAGTCTTCCGGCCGGTAATTCTGCTCGCGCGAGCCTGCAAAATTGGTGAAGAAAAGAGCCATTAGTCCCCCGTGTGGCCGGGGCGCAGCTGGGCGGGCGGAGGCGACAATGACTTACAAAAACCACTATACACGCGGCCAGAGAGGCATGGTCAGCAAATGGCGCTCACTGGGTTCAACAGATTTGGGGAGGAACGAGATGATCGACGGCGCGCTGTAGGGCTGCAGATGGCTCGGGCGAAGAATGCCGCGAGGGTGGCAGGGCACCGAGACAGCGCGCCCGTCTACCCCAACAGGCGATGCGTGCGGGGAAAGCTTGGCCCGGGGCAGCGGTGGGCGCGACGTCACCGCGGAGCAGGGGTCTGGGGAGCCGCGCTCCAGCTGGAGAGGGCCGGTGGGCGCGAGACACCAAGGAACGTACCAAATCATCCTGTTCGCGTGGCTGTTCGTGTGCTCGACGTCGGCGTCGTGGCATCTGCGATCCGGCTGTCAGTACGTGCGGTGGGGCCCGCGATCTGTGGAGATCTTGCGATCGCGGTGGGTGCGGGCAATGACGGTACCTGTCACATGGGTACACTTTGGCGCAGCAGGAGAAGCTGGTGTTTGCCAACAAAGATCAGCCTGTGTCCGGCTGACGGGGCTAAGCCCTGCACTGGACGTTGTGGCTTGCGGCCTACCGGAACCACCGATTGCTCTTGCTGTAATGCTTGCATCGCCCTTGTTTGGGCAGCTCCTGCCCGGCCACGATGCCGAGATTTTCCTTGGCCTGCGAAAAACAGTCAACGATAGTCAGCGATAGTCAACGATAGTAGTCAAGACGCGCGCGGCCTGACGAACCTTCTTCCGCGGCAATGCGCGCGTTCCTTGTGCTGTGGTCACACCGACATCAGTCACTCTGCATGCTGATGCGCGTAGGCTCGCCGGGAGGCCCTCCACCCGCCGCTAGCACCCCCGCGACCTGCACCCAACACGTACCTGACGACGCGCTGATCAGCAGAAATTTAACCTCTGCAATTTTGAACACTGCACGCCGCGGGTTAGCCCTGCCCATCACCGCGCGACCACCTGCGTCCAATCTGCCGCCAATTTCGTGTCTCAGCGCGTTACATACCCATCTTCTTGTGGCACTCCCTGCACGTCGCCATCGACGAGTCGCCGCGGACCGACACCACCCCGGGGCTGGGGAATTGGATGGCGCACTCAGCGCACGTCGGGATGAAGTTGCTGATGAAGGCGCCGTCAGCAATCAACATCCTTCATCGTCTCCGTTTGGGGAGATATGGGAAAGTCTGGATACGAGTCGCGCTACCGCCAGCCCTAATAAGCACTCTCTAGCTGAGGGGGCTCGGCGCCAATCGTCTCCCCTGTCGCGCCCGACCGGAATTCCTCACCTTGGGAGCATGTCAACGGGAGCGCATCCCTCGAGATCAAGGTAGCCGGCCCGGACAGAGTTTGCATGCATCATACCCATGCGGTATCCTTTTCGAGCATTAGTCCCATGACCCGCAAGGCTTTTTCTCGCCCCCGCAAAACAAATTTACCTATGCTCATCGGGTACGCGCATTTCTTGCAGGACTCTCTACGAATACCAGTGTCATCTGCGTTAGCGTTGTTCTGGATGTTGTTGACGTCCATGGTATCCTTGCATCGGGTGCATTGGATGGTCAGATACAGCTTGACGAGCTCGAGCAGTCCAATGTTGTAGAGCTCCAGGTGCGGGAACGACAGCGCAACCCCACGCTCGGCGGAAAGTGTCTGAGAGCTTCCCTCGGCGCGGTCTGAAGCGGCCCCTTCCGCTTCCCCGTCGCTATCTGATTCATTGGTGTACGAGTCGTAGGAATCCTCGTCGCCGTCGGAATCCTCGTTATCATTGGGATTCCCGTTATCGTCGTCATTACCAGAACCAGGCACAGTCCACTCGGGCGGCCTTGGAATGGCAATGATGTGACTTCTATCGTCTGCAGGGTCAGTCTTAGTCTTCGAGTCTGCCTCGGCGCCAGATGCCGCACTGCTTGCTTCTGCTGCTGGATGATCTCGCACGCCGAGCTCCGCCACCTGCTGGGTCGCGGTCGGGCTTCCATCCGACTTCGCAGGGGGCGCTTGGGCCATCGAATGCATGTTCTGGGAGAAGTAGTTAACGTGGTTGAGCAATGACATATTCGCAAACTGCCCAGCCCTGTTCTCGAAGGCCTGCTCGACGGGCATCGCAGCCCGTCTGTCAATGCCCATGAGCTCGATCCTGCACGGCTGCAGCGGGTAGAGCTCAGGCACCAGCAGCTTCACCGTCTTGACGGCCTGCAGCGCAATGGGCAATGCAGCCCTGCGCCTGGGCTCGACAGGCATGATAAACGCGCCATCCGCCAGAGTGGAGAACTGGGGCAGCCGACCGAGACGAGCCTCAAGCTGGCGCGTTTCCTGGCCACGCCGCGCTTGGGCCTGCGCCCTCTGCTCAGGGCTGTATGCAGGTTGAGCTGGCGGCGGTGGACTTTCTCTCGGCTGCGCCGGCGCTACTTGGGGTTGCACGACGACGACCGGCGCCGGCGGGGTGGGGGCCTGCCGCTGGACGGCATGCTCCCCATGCTTCGGCACGGCCCTGGCCGCCGCATTCGGAACTATTTTGATAGAGAAGGTCTCGGCAGGCGGCGCGGTCAGCAATTGCTCCAGCTGGCGGTCCAGCGCGTTCATCAATGTCAATAGAGTCTGATTCGGGAGCTGGCGCTGTGCGAGGGCATCGAAGCCCTTCTCGACGTTGATCTGAAAGCCCCTGTCCATGGCGGCGTTGGTGACGCTCAGCGACGGACGGCCCTGGATCGGGTAGGTGGCAGGCACGCGAAGGCGACACGCCAGCTCGTCAATGTCGAAAGGGAAGTCGGGGTCTGAGGGTTTCATCCCGAATGCCAGAATGGTCGCGCCGGAGCTCGCGTCCAGTGATTCTTCCGGGCTAAATCTGCGGCGGATCTGCGCCAACTGAAACTCGCGCGGATCGTCCTGCTGGGCGCGTGGAGTTGGACGCTGCACCACGCGCGCGCTGCGCTGCTGCTGCTGCGGAGTCGGTGTGGTGGATGTTGGCACTGCAGCAGAAGCTTCGCTGCGTTCGGGATCCGCAACGATGGCCGCCTGCCGACGTTGACGCGCAGGGCGGGTCGTTGCAGGCTGACCGGTGGAGGCAGAGGCGTCATGGGCGAATGGACACTGTTGGCCGGCGCGGCAGCCTGGAATAACGCACAGTGGCTCATATCAGCGTCCATCAGGGATCCAGCGTCTGGTGATCAACAGCACCCCACACGGTGTTGAGCTGATTGATAGGCACGGGGCGATTGACAGGGTCGCGTAGGGTTGACTTACCGGACGGGGTGCCGTAGAAGCGGCATTGCCTCCCGCGCGGTGGCGCAGCGGGCGAAGAGCCTTGGGGTTGAGGCTGAGGACGCGCTGCCTCTGATGCGCTGGCAGCGGCCGACCCTGAGAACGCGTGCAGACGAGTGAGCAGATGACCGGGACGTGCAGCGGCTAGAGTGATGCGTTGGCAAAACGAACGTACCGGCCGCGCTGCTCGTGCCGCTGCGGATGCTTGATCGCCCTTCCGCGTCCATGGTGATAGGCAGACGCTGCAAATAGACTGTGATTAGGGAGACAATCGCGGTGCGGAGCGGCGATCTGGGGGGTTTGCACAAGCTGCGTCGCGGGCGAGGTCAGCAGGCCTCATATGGGGGCAGTTGGGGGCTGTTTGTGGTGTTGAGCAAGAGTCTACCGTGCTGCCAACGCAGCATCCCGCTCACTCATTTGCCGTCATACTCAGTCATGTTCACCACGAGCGCGTCGCGCCGTGACTCATAAGGCTGCATCTAATGGGAGCATGGCAGCATCGTGTGCGCCGCCTGCGCGATCGCCCGGCCTGTGTTCCACCTGCGCATCGCCGCCGCCGCCGCCGCCGTGCCCCCCCCAGCGGCCATCCTGCCTTCGCTGCCAATGCGCCCGCCCATCTGATCTGGCTGGCTGGCTGCCAATGCTCAAGCCGGAAGCTTGCCGCAGCCTCCTCCTGTCTCCGCCAGCCTGTGTCGGCCCGAGGACACCACCACCCATCCTCCTCCTCGCCGCCGCCCGCCTCCGCCGCAAAGGGGCAGCTGCACGGGCACGCAACACACGCCCAGCACACTCGCACCTGCCTGGCGAGGCGGCGAGCCCGTGGCGACCCGCGCGCGCGCGCGCGAACGAACGAATTTTCGTTTTTTTTTTCCCTTCCCTTCTTCCTTCTCGTTTGGTCATTTCCACATGCTCCTTGGGCCCGTCGCCATGCCGCCCCATGCCACGCGCCGGCGACGGCCGAGGCGCAGCTTGTAGGTAGTAGTAGACTTGTAGACGGCCAGTTCACACACAGCCTGTCGGCATGCGAGACGGCGGCGGCGGCGGCGGCGGGCGCCCGAGCCACCACCGTCCGTGACGCCGGCAAAAGCGTGCCCATGATGATGCCACCGCCCACGCCCACGCACGCGCGCGCGCGCAGCCAGCAGTTTAGCAGCAGCAGCACATGCCCATGCCCATGCCCATGCCCATGCCATGCCATGCCAATGATGCCGTGCCGTGCCGCTGCGCTGCGCTTCGCCGCCGCCGCTGCTGCTCTTATCGCTCTTACCGCCTCTTGCTCTGCTGCCCGCACCTCAGATGAGGGTGTGCACGCGCTTATGCAACGCTCTCCTGGGTGCTCCATGGATCAGAGCCCGTGCCGGAGCCACGCTGAGGCTTTTCTTTGCATGTGCCCGTCACCGTTTCTTCCATGCATGGCCGCAGGCTTTTTTCGCGAGTTGGGGGGGGCGGTGGGGACGTCTGGCAGAATCGGACGGCCCCGGGTCGCTAGGCCATGCCGCGAAGGTACACGCTGTGAGGGGCCGCCTGCCACGCCCCCCCCTCCCCAGTTGTGTGCAGTGCCCCCCTCTCGAATCCATCAGGAACACGCCTGGCCAGAAGCATCCATCATAGCACTCCGCTCATGCGAATTGCGGATTGTCGCCCAGGGCCCTGTTACCGGTGAATCCACCCAGAGTCCACCGCACAACTCGACCTCCCCTCACATCCCGGTGCATCGCGCCATTGGCTCGTTTCGAAATCCACTTTTTTCAGTGATTACGCTACCTAAGCTGATTACCATCTACAAGCCGTGAGGTAATTGTGCTCCCTGAGCCCTCCCAGGCCCAGTGGAGTCGGTGGCTGCCAAAATGCGACTCGGCTCCACCCTAACGCTTCCCCTACAAGTACAGAGTCCGTATAGTGTTACAGGGCCATGGACGGAGGCGGTATGCTCCGTTCGCATGTGAATTCCCCCAACCCCCTCCAATGCAACCAAGGCGCGAGCCAGTAGTGTCGATGTCTTCCGATAATGATGTCCTGGGCCGCCCCAAAATAGTCCGCAGTAGAAGAAGAAGATTCGTAGCATCGTTGTGCTGCTGTGAACAAGTGCAAAATGGTATCCCGAAAAGAAATTCAGAAGCAGTCAGATGTGACCCGTGCCGTTCCTGCCATGAAGCTCATGAGTCCATGAACACCATGAAAAAAAAGATTAAAATGACTAGAAGCAAGATCGCCAAACACCGTCACGCTATGTTCGCAATAAAAAGAAATGCAATCAATGATGGCCCGGTTTTGTCCAGGCCTGGAGGCTGACGCCCGTCCGTGAGGAAGAATGCAAACTGGTTTTTTTTTTTACCACCCTCTCTCGTGGTACTCCTGGAGACCCGAGTCAAAGTAGTTGGTGGTCCAGGAGTTGTTGCCCTTGGCGTTCTCCTTTACTGTCGGGAGGGCCGATGGCTGAGCCTCGCCAGGGTAGTTCTTGAGGTTCTTGACATCCGTCGAGGTATGTCTCCTCTTGAGAACTGCGTTGTTGGTCGAGTTCTTCTGTTGACGCTCCCACAGCAGGTGCTTGCGGAGAGACTCTGTCAACTCAGTGGTGAGCATGTTCCGCCTGGTGGTCCGGGGGGACAGCGCGGGAGGAGCATGTGTGTTAGAGGTGGTCATGATGATGGGCTTTGACCTGGGGATTTGTTGGACTTCCGGTTCAGGCTGGACGGGCGCGGCGGGCTTGGCGGGCTGGGCAGGAGCAGGCTGGGCAGGTTGGTATCGCAACGTATTGGTGTTGGGTGATGCCGCAATGGAAGGTCCATTGGGCGAAGTGGTCCGCGAGCGGCGAAGGGCGGGTGTGGAGCGGGAGGCAGCGTTTTGGAGCGCCTGGGCTCGGTCGCCCTCGTGCATCAGGGTGGTAAGAAGGGAGCGGCGGGAGGTGAGGTTGGGCTTGGAGTCGACCCTCTGGAACGAAACCTTGTCGTTCACGCTGGATGGGCCGCTCTCGTCGTCCGAATCCTCCCATTGGCTCTCGTCATCTTCCTCGATGGCATTGTCGGAAACCTCATCCTCGCTGTCGCTCTCGAAGACTTCCTCGCTCTCGTATGCCTTACGCTCAGGCATCCTGGCCGAGATCTCATCTTTGAAAGACGTCTGCTTGCGGGATACACCTTGGGGCTTCCTGAGGCCGTCCGAGAGCGAGCTGCGCGCATTGCTCATTTGGCTCATCTGCATGTGAGTCTCCAAAGAGCTGTTGCCATCCTCGTCGGAAGAGCCACCGAGGGTGAACATGGCACCCTTCCTCTTCTGCATCGGGGCAGGTGATGTGTGCTGCGGTTGCCTGATGATAGGGGTGGGCATTGTGGGTTGCTGGAGGTTCGTCCTCGAGCGGTACGAAGAAGAGATGCGGCCGGGCGAGAAGCCACGGACGACGCTGTGAGAGCTGCAGTCGGTGGATGTGCTGCTATCCGAGCCAATGACAGGAGGGCTCATCTTTGAGAGATCGCTGTCGAGAGTGGTGGCGACGGTGGAAGTGGAAGACTCGGGAACCATTTGGGGCTTAGGGTTGACAGGTGGCGGAGTGGATTCCTCAACGCGTTGTTCCGTCGCGCTCTCCTGGCTCTTCTGCTCGGGTGCGGGCATCGGCAAGGGGGAGAGAGGCTCTAGGTCCTTCTTCTCTTTGATGCACATGACTAAGCTCTCGAGGTCAACGGGGGTGAGGTGCTTTTCTGTTCCTCTGTTCCGGCTTTCTGTTGAGTCGTGTCTCCTAATGTGAGGCCTCGACGAGACGGCGGACTGCAGGGTGGAGGCGCTGTCGACGCGGTCGTCCGAGTCGTCCGACTCGACGCTGGATGATAGAGCGGGAATGGAAAGCGAGCCCGAGTCGGACGTCTTGCGGGTGTAGGACCAGCGCGGGGTGGTGAAGAGAGAGGCGTTGGGGTTGCTGTGGTCGGGAGCGCAGCAGAAGGTCTCGCGGTTCCATAGCCTCCAGCTGAGGTTCTCAAGGCGGCGGCCCTCCTCCATGGTCTCGGCGCACTTGGAAAAGACTGCAGGGAAATTAGCGAGGCAAACGCGCGACGGGAAGCGCGACGGCTTACCCGACCAGAGGCCAAACAATTGCTCGGCGGAGCGGGTGTCGACGGTGTGGATGGCGGTCGACTCGACTTGGAGTATGGGGATCTGGGGTTTGAACGGCATGGTGGGCGACGGCGCGGCCGGTGCGATGGTCGCGGTCGTGGTGGCGGTTATATGAGGTGGTGGGAGCAGAGGTGTGCGAAGGGCGAGATGGCTGTTTCCGGAGCGGACGATTGCGTCAAGATCGGCAGGCCCAAATACCGCAGTGCTGGCGATTGAGTGCAGGCGTTCGGCGCGGGTTCATAAGTAAAGTGGCATGCCCGGACAGCGTGGCAGCTTGGGCGGGGTGAGACAGCAGGTGTGCGTTGTGCGGGAGGTCGTGAGGGAGAGTGTGAGTGGCGGCCTTGCAGTTGGGCGGGTGGTGGTGTGCGTGTGTGGGCGCGCGGGCGTGGGCCTGCGGAATGGGAAGCTGGGGGCTCTGGATCATAAGAATCCGGGAGAGCGAGAGACAGTGCTTTTGTCTGACAAGTCGACCGCACAAGCTCACGGTGCCTGCGACCACCAGCACCAACCGGCACCGTGGGACTTGAGGCGTTTGCGCATGGGCAGAGGCATGGAGCGGCAGAGCATGGGGGGGGGTGGGCGCACATGCCGGGGCGCGCCTGGGGGGGAGTGTGGGCACGGAGAAGCGCGGGCAGCGAAGGCGCGTGCCGGGGGCAAGCTTCGGAATGCAAGTCACAAGAGCGCACGCTGGATCTGCCTCAGCCTGCGGCGTGTGTCCCAAAACGTGCAAGGCCACCGCCAGCGCGTACGAGTCGCGGTGGAGCCGGCTGCAGCGCCAGCGACGCTTCCGCTCTTCCCCAGAGTAGCGCCGACGTCCCCTGGCAGCCCAGCCCAATCGAGCGCCGCGCGGCTGAGGGCTCCGGCGGCCTGAAGAAGCTCTCTTCCAGAAAGGCAGCAGAACAAAGCCGGGTCGAGTCAGTGCCCGACACCGCCGGAGTTGCTCTCACCCACAGGCTCCCTCCACGCGCCCGCAGCAGCCGACGCTAGCACGCCTGCCAGCCAGCGCTGGCCTGGCGACCGCGGCGCGCTCGCACGCGCCCACCGCCTGTGGTCTGGCCGGCTGTTCGTTACAGGATAAATACCGGCAACGGGTACGGCACGCCCAAAGACGGCCAGCGCTTGGCCGCAATCAGCATCGTCGCGACGGCTTCGCCTCAAACGTCGCCGGACGCTCTCCGGAGCGGATGATTCACGCACGTCTCGAACGCTCGTACCAGTACGTAACGCGCTGGTGGACTTCTGTCCGCGCCCTCTCCGCGCAGCTCTCTCAGCCCTCGCCTGGCAATCCGCCGGTGAGCACGCGGGACAGCGGCGGCGGGATTGCGGGTTGCGGCCAGGAGCCAGGTACCACCGCTCGCCACGCCGCTGCCGTCGCTGCTGCCGTCGCTGCTGCTGCCGTCGCTGCTGTGGCTGGAGCATCACATGTGCGGGAGGAATTTTACGCTTGCAGCTGACCTGCCCTTCTCGGCAGTCCCAATCTGAGGCTGCTCGCCTACTGTGTACGGGCGTGTACGGGCGTGTACGGATCACGGGCGTGGGGTGTTTTGACGAGCGGCCCTGGCCATGATGCGAGCGGCCCTGGCTGCAACCGCCGGGTGCTCAATCTGACGCTCTCGACGAGGCTGTCGAAGATCAAGCGCGCGCGCGCTGTGCCGCCGGGCTTGATGAAGTGGCAGTCGAGCGGCAGTCATTTGACGAGTGTCAGCGCGCGGCGAGCCCATCATGTGCGACAGGCTGCTTTCAGCACGGCGATCGGCCAGCGCGTTGCTTTGGCGGCAGCATGATCTCCAGGTCCAGGAGAGCGCAGCTGACCAAAGCCGGGGCTCGGTGGCACGGCAGCCAGCTCCGGCCACGATGGCACTCTGGGCCAGGCGACGACCGTTGCAAGTGTATGCGTGACCAGACCCTGAGCTGCACCCCCCGGCGCCCGTCTCCGCAGTCTACAAGGGGGTACACGCCTCGCAGGCGAGTTCGCCACCAGCCCCAAAGTCTCGGCCGGTACCCTCGAGGCCAGTGAGGGCGCAGATCAGGACCTCTCCAGGCCGGACGGCAATCTCGTCGGAGCTTTATCACCCATGCGCCTCCCCGTGATCGCCCGCCGCGTGCCTCGTCCATTGCGCAGCATCCACTGCCTGCTGGTGCTGGTGCTGGTGCTGGTGCTGGTGCTGCTGCCGCCAGCTCGACCAGCCAGAGGCGAGCGGGCGTGCGCAGCCGCCAGCAAGTGACACGATGCTCAGGCGGCTGCGTGCTGTGCAGTCCCCGGATTGCAAGCCCCGCCGCATAGACGCAAAACGACTTCCCCGGACACTTGGGCCACTCAGGCAGAGGGCGGCCAATCCGTCCCGCGTCGCCGATGCAGCAGCGCAGCTCTTCTGGCCATGGTGGCCATGTATCGTCTGCACGTCGTACACAATCTCTGGCTGACGCGAGGGCTCCCGGCAGGGCAGCAAGGGGAGGGCGGACTCTGGAGAAGGCTCTCGTCGTGTGCGATGACGGCGCGGCGCTGCCAGCTGCCGTGAAACAGGATGATTCCCGTCGCGCATGAAGGCGGTGAGCGGCAGACCTGTGAGGTCTCCATGTGATGGCACAACCACTGAGACAGCAATGCCTTCCACGCTCCAGGTATCGCAACACCCATCAGCTGGCGGGCTGGCACACGCACGGGCGGGCGGCGGCAACGGCATCAAGCTTCGCTAAGCGGCAGCCTGTGAGCGTCGCGCACGACTGATGCTCACACCCTCCCGCGTGCGCGGCCGAGTGCCAACTGCCAGCAGCGCGCCGATCGTGGCGACGCGATTGAGCAGAGACATCCCGATGGTGTTGACAGCGTCTGATCTGATCTGATGCCGCCCCGAGACAGGCCGAGACACGGACAGCAGGGGGCGGGTACATTCCTTCAGGATACGACGCTGTCATTTCGCAGGCGGATTCAGAGGTCTCAGGACAGCGCAACTGGGACTGTCTGCTTGTATCTCCGGCGGAGGTGGGGGTAGGCAGCAGAACACCAAAACCGGTCCCCCGGAGAGCGCCATCGGGCCCGGCAACCTGGGACGGGCTTGCGGCTAGGCCTGAGTCGGATCGGGCCAAGACGGGCTTGCCGGCTTTCGCAGGTCTCGTGGATGGGGCTGGCTGACGCGGGCGGAGGGTTTGCAAGTGCCGGGGCGGGCAGTCTTATCAGCGTGGCCGCGGTGGTGTTGGGCCTCGTGGGATGGCACGGTGTTGCGGCGCGCGTGGGAGATGGCTTGTTGGTTTCCACGTTTCAGTCGGCGGGCCAAGCGAAGCGGTCTCGACTCGTTTGGGCGGCGACGGCAGCGCGGGAGGAGGTACCACGGCAAGGGAACAGGACTGGGACCAGGACTGGGAACAGGACTCAGTCAATGCGGCGTCTGCCGTTGGCAGCGTCGTGGGCAAAAGCTCCGGGCGCCGCAACACCAAAAGCAAGCGGACGCACCAACGGTGGTGGCCGGGGCGACGCCTCCCGCCGGCCGAGCCGCCCCACGCATCCACGCATGAGGCGCGAAAGCAGGCGTGCCGTGCCTGTCGTGGTCATCTGCCCCAGCGTCCGTTGCTCCTTTTTCCGCAGTCGTCGTAGCCGGCGCGCAGCAACGGCGCCCAGCGCTCCGCACCCAGCGCGCCGCACCCAGCACCAGCGCACCGGTCAATTGCGGAAATTGGAGCGCTGCCACGGCGCATTGACGAATGGGCAGCATCAATTTCCGTGAATTGCGGCCATTGACGCCGCTTGGTTGGGCTCCGGGACGGGCAGCCGTTGGGTCGGCAACGGCAATCTCGCAGTGAAGCTGCAGGCGGCCATCATCGACGCCGTGAAGACTAGGTGACTAGGTAAGCCACGCACGGACGCCGCCCGCCGTGGGGAAGGCAAAAGGAACTTCAAGCCATCGATGCAAGGCTCGATAAACGGCAGCCCGGCGCGTCGTGTATCACCGCGCCTCGCACTGCGGTGCTGTATGACCTGCTGCCGTTGCTAACTTCTGCTCGCTGCTTATCCGCCCGCCGACCTGCCTTCTGCGCCGACGTCACTCCCTATCACCCTGCGTCTCTAGCTCCCCCACGCCGCCCGCACCGGACTCGAGCTCTCGAGCCCACGTGCGCCTACACACGCCGTTCCGTCCCCTCGGGTCCCCTGAGCCCCGGCTGCTGCGGTGCCGTTCCCTCATTTCGGAAGCTGGCCAGCGCACTGCGCCGCCGCCGCGGGGAGTCCGGGAGTGCGTTTGGGATCGAGCATCCGTAGATTGCAGCCTCTGCTCGCCTCTAGCTCATCGACACGTCCCCCTGACGAGCTGGATCCGCGCCGTCAATCCCGGGAAAGAAAACACCCAGCTTGGCTCAGACCTGACCGCTACATGGAGCCAATATTCGTCGCGATAATCCAAATCACTTCCACGGGCCGCAACACCACACGCCCAACCCGCCGCCACTCTGCCTAGCGGGCACCGAAAAAATCTCCCGTGCATTGACATGACGGCAGCTCCTTCATCTTGCGTCTTCCAACCGACGGCGGTAGATGCACGATGGAATCGGGCATGCAAGCGCCTCCAGCGCCCCCGGGGCACGACAGCAAAACGCCGCGGCATGTCTCATCAGCTGTCAGGCCGAGAGCTCCAAGCAACTGGCCGGCGAAGCTGCAGACCGTAGCGCCGGGTCTTCCGAATCTTGTCAACCCCAGGGCTTCTATATATTGGACCCCGTACCACACTCCGACTCGCCTCTTGCTTGCTGCCTCTGCTGCTCACGCGGACGCCGGTTGCAGCCCTCCCCCCCCCCCTGCGTCGCACCTTCACCAGCCGCAGCATGTTGTTCAGCTACGGCGCCAGCCAGTAAGTACCGGCCGAAGGGATAAGCAGGTCCGCCCAACCTGGCGCAGCCCATTTCCCCTGGGCGCACCTACACTGCGCCGCTGCAGACCATGACGGAAATAGCAACAAGATTATGCGAACAGAGACACGTTGTTCTCTCGCCTTGCAGCAGTGTACCTGTCGACCTGGCAGGATTGAGTCATGTGCGCATTCAGCCCTCAGTCCGAAGTGGAAGGACACCATGGCACCGTTGGCAGCTGGGGCCGTAAGCAATCATCCGAAGGGTGTTGTGTCAGCCCCATCCCTCAGCTCTGCTCCCCTTCGGCCACGACCTTCGTCAGCGCTTGCGTCCCGACGCCTTCTCCGCGAATCGCCCCCAGCTTTTGTCTCCGTACTCGGCTCCTCCGCTCTGTGCTCAGCCTCAGCCTGCCTCAGCCTGCTCATTGCCCCGGATCTTCCGTCTTGGGATACTTGTCTCGCCTGTAGTAAGCCGCGTGTGTGCATGTGGTTTCCTGGCTGGCCGCCGGTCAGTCCGTTTGGTCACTCGAATGTAACTCCTCGTCCATTGTTGCTCGCTCCAGGCCCCATCTCCGCACGCAACCGCCTTCCCGCCCGCCCGTGGTACCAATGCGGGCGCACCAATAACATGGCTGCGAAATCAGCTTCGCCCGGATATACACAAAAATGCAAACGACCCGTAAGCATCGCGGCGGTACCAACGACGGCTCTGCTCAACCATAGCTTCCAATCCCATCATGCTCGCTGTGACGAGGGTAACCCCACAAACCGGGACCCGGCCCGTTTGCACTATGTGCTGGTGTTCGCTCCCTGGATTAATGTTTTTTTTTCTTTGTTGTCTCATATGCCTTGCATGGCCCTTACCTCAGCCCTATCCCCGCCCAAGCAGGTCATCTGGCACGCTGGATTTTTCTCTTTCCCCTCGCGCGGCAACACAAACTAGCGCCAACCACCTCACCCCTTTGGTAGAGGAAGAAACCTCACGCTTTTTTAGGCCCACCGTTCTTTTACAGCTTCAAGCACGATAGCGAGAGCGAGGGCTGAGGAAATAGTCTTGTGTAGTCTTTTTTAGCGCAGCACGACGCCATCCTTCCATGGAAAATCCCTGAACTATACACTCCTTCCCGTGGGGGCGCCGTTTCTCTAAGGGTCAAACACAAGTACCTTTCGCATCTTATCCACAAGCGCCCAAGCGGAGGACCCGTGGGTGAAGCCAAAAAAAAAATCAATTGCAGAGCCAGGACCAGCCTCCCAACCCTTGGGCGTTTTTGCACTACGGCAATCACTTTTCTCTTTCCTTACCCCGCCCTTTCTTTCTTGCTTCCCACCTTACACACACACGCGCACACACACACACACACACACACACACACACACACACACGCATCCATGTGCTGCACACCAATGACTGCACCGTTTGCCCCCCCTGCCCCCGTCCGTCCGCCCTCACCTTTCCCGCCCCTCCTCATCATTACCACTGCACAGACACACACACACTCTCTCTCTCCGCACCGCACCGCACCGCACCGCTCCGCACCGTACCGCGCCGCGCCGTCCCGCATCTACCAACCCTCCCCCCCACATCCCGGTCCCATCCTCTCCCCTCATTCCTGACTCCGCGCGTGCACACGCATCTATGCACACGCGCACGTATCCGCGACCCCTTCCCGTCCGCCAGCCCAACCCGCCCCATCCATGTCCGACCGGTCCACCCCAGACCGAGAAAGTCTTGCAGGTAGTCAGTCGGCTAGGTAAGCGTGTATGACTGTACCCACCCAGCATGGCTCGCACTTTTTTTTGTTTTCCAGTTTTCGCAAGCAGGTTCGGATAGGTACATACGTAAGCAAGAGAAACGAAACGGACCGAGACAGGACTAGAAGGGAGAGGGAGGGAGGGCAATGCCAGTCCGGGTCGGCAGCTCTTCTGAAATCCCTACCTGTATGTGTTATATGGCATAGCCTGTTTTTGGCTCTTTTGTGTCTCGGCTGTATAAAACAGCGCCTCCCGTCAAGCCGCCGCCGCCGCCGCCGCCGCCGCCCTTCCGCTGCCACGTCCACGCACGCCTACCTAGACCGGAATGCCGCTGCCGCTGCCGCTGCCGCTGCCGCTGCTGCTGCTGCTGCGGATTGCTGCCGGTTACCCCCCATTGCTGCCGGTTACCCCCCATTGCTCATCGCTTCCCCCGTCCCCCTCTCCCCGCCCCCCGCCATCTCCGGACGGGTGGCGGGCGGGCGGGCGGGATGGCGGATTAGCAATTGTCTATCTACCCGATCGGTTGTCGGCGAATTGTTTCTGTTTGCGATTCTCATTTCTTTCTTGCTTGCCTTTCCTTTTCTTTTTTTCTTCTCACCACCACCACTTTCTGCGTTTGTTTGAGTAATGTTCCGGAAAGGGGACACGCGTGATTGGTGAATTGCAGGATGGAGGAATGAATGTCTTGGACGGAATGCTGTTGAGTGGCGTAACGTGGCGAGGTGGCGGCGGCTGCCACCGCCGCCGCCGCGTACCTAGGTAGCGGGGGATGATGGTGGTGGCTTGCTTTTTTTGCTTTGCTCTCCGGGGAATTAAGATGGGGATGGTCTTTGTCTTGGGACTCTGCTTGTGTCAGTACAAAGGTGCGGGAAATCAAGGTAGGAGGTTTGTTTGGTCGATGATGGTGTGTCAGAGGCTGCTCCCCGGTGGTTTCGAGGCCTCCACTCCCCCGGCCACCCACTCCTCCTCATCCGCAAAAAATAAACTATTGTTCTTCCAGGCCGGAAATTGCTTCCTTTCCTTGTCTCGTATTCTCCTCGCCCTTTGACATCATTTGCTGCACCGTGCCGCCGCTCGCCCGGCATGTGGTGTTTATTGGTGAAGCGGTGAGGATAAGGGCTGCTCTACCAGCGAAGCGGAGAGTGCACACACACACACACACACACACACACAGACGCACACACGCATTAGTTGGCTAGGGTTAGTTAATCAGAGACACGGAGATATGAGATAGCGGAGATGTGTAGAGAGGTAGGGCATCGAGGCTGTAGGATTGCGCCTTTCCGGAGCAAATGTCGCTAATCAATTGTCGTTGACTGAGACAGCATAACAGGCCAGATGATTAACACCCGCACGGAGCAAATGGAGATATGCGGCTTACGCCTCCCATTTCGCCAGGATATCCCTTTTTGATGTTTCCTCGTGTCTCCCGGCGGCCCCCCCGCCCCATCTTCCCTGGCGAAAAGAAAAAGAAAAGTAATTAAACATCGACCCGAGCACGTGTGCCGCGCCGTCATGCATATGCGGCGCGGCCCATGATCCATCTCGCTGGAGAAAAGGCGAACGAGGGGAGAGGGAGGGAGTGAGGGAGGAAGAGAGGGGGGCAGACAATATAAATTTTAACAATAGCCGCGTGCCTTTTTTCCCGCCAAAAGCAGGCAGGCAGGCGACAAACAACAAGCATCATCCACCATGGTTCGCAGTATTGAGGGTAAAAGGGCAGTTTGTTTGTTGCTCAAGGCGGGACAGGGGGGTGGTTGTTTGGTTGGCTGCTGCAGCAGCAGGCTGCGCGGCAAGGGCGATCGCTGCGTTCGCGGTTGCGGTCGCAGGCCGTGCGGTGCGCTCCCCCCGGGAGCCGCATCATCGAAGCTGGTCACAAGAGGTGTGTGAAAAGGGGGGTGTGTTTTTATTGGAACGCGCCGACTTGGCCAGCCTTGCGGGAGGCGGTGGGACTCACATGCGTTGGCGGGCGGTGGCGCGACATGTGGGCTTGGGTGGAGATTTGACACCTTTGTGCTGCGGGAGCGTTGAGGGGGATCGTCAGGGTCCTTGGGGCGGAGAAGCAAAGGGAAGGGTCGTCTGCTGGCTCACGGGAACATGCGCCGTGCATGTGTTGAGGGATTGACCACTCACCACTGGGGAGGAGAAGAGAGGGGGTGAGAAGCCGGCCGGCGTCTGACATGTGAACGGGCATGCCATGTCAGGCGGAGCGGGCAGGCTTTTGCGCCATACCGCAGTTGACACGCGAGCACGGCGTCATGACCTCAACCAGGCTCGGGCTATCTTGATTGCGTTCTGGCTGTATAGCAAATGACGGTGTCTACTTTTAGCTTTTGGCTGTCGCCCGTTTTGCCGACGTGGTACGGACGCCATCGCTGGTTGGCCGCTTGTCCGGTGGCTTCGAACAACTTCACCGGCGCTTGATAATCTGACCGCTGCTTGGTTGCGCGTCGCCGTCTGATGGGCCGCTGTATGCTATTCGGCACAGACGGCATACTATCTTCACATGAAGTCGGGGTGTCCCTCCAGGCTCCCAAGGCCTAGACCGTGGCGCATCCGGAGCCTCCGCATGACTGTTTCCGGTCAGCAGTGCATAGGGCGTGAGGTGATGCATACGAAGACGCCCAAGTCATCGTCTGCCGCTTTTGCATTCGCAAGCTCACGGCATTCGGGCATTCAACTTCTAGAGACTCGGGATCGAATGATATTGTGGACATGTGTCCAATGATTACTGACCCGAGTACACATGAAATTCCAGACCCGCAACCAAACAATTGCTTTTCGTAATATCCGAAGCCTATTCAAGCAGGTGTCAAGTATTCGAGCTGAGTGCCGAGGATAAGGCGCTCGTCTTCTAGATTCCATCCTTCTCAGTATTCAGTGCAGCCACAAATTGACCAATACTTCAAAATATTGAACCCACATCTCCTAATTGAGGGCCTTGCTATGAGTATGATGCAACGTCTGATTCCTCTCTCGAATGGAGACAGAGGTGTGATAGCTCTCTTCTTCGATAAACCAGAAACCGCCCCAGAGCCTGTTGGCCAAACTGCAACACCGGGCTAAAAGCAGCAGGCAGGACCGCCTTAATGTCTCCATACTGTCCAAGGCTTCTTAGGATAGATCGAGTCGAGCAGTTACTTTTACCAACCATCCATAGAATGTAAACCTCTGGCACGATAAAAAAAGACCTCGCTCACTTAGCAGCCTCAAGTACTATTAATACCATATTACCTTCTTCCATACTAGTGCGTCCGAAAGAACATTCAACGGACCTACTATAGTAGATAAGTTTTCATAAGTTCCCGTCTATAGTACAGCCTATACTATAACACTTACATACTGTTAAGTTATGACTAGCAGCACGGCTTAAAGATCTTTTTTTTTTTTGACATGCGGCTCTCTCACTCACAAAATCGATCTACCATACAACCATAGTGCCTGCCACACGTAATCGCAGCTCTGCACTCATCACGCATACAAACCAAGCAGTAAGTGAAGTTACAATGTCTGTGCATTAAGCTTACTACCACAGTACCAATAGTATAAAACACATCCTCATCCTTCCGCCCGCTGTCTGTCTGTCCGTCCGTTGCCAAGCACCAAAAACCCCAATCTCCAAAGCTTAGCGGCGCCACGCAGATAGCAGCCTCTTGCTTGGACATCCTCTCTCCTGTGATAGCCAATGCAGCCCAAGCTCAAGAACATCCCAATCCGACGCAGCGAGTCAACCCATCCACCGTCTTCAAGACCCAAAAAACCAACTCAAGCCGACGAGAGCGAGTCAAAGTTTTCCCAAGCCCGGAAGGAAGCAACGAGAACTCCAGCCAAGCCAGAAGCAAGCATGTCTTGCGAAACGAGCTCCACCGCACTACTCCAGATGTGTTCATCCAACAAGAGAACCGCTTCCACTCGGGGCCCAGTCTCCAAAGTGAGAGAGAAATACATGCGGCAGGCAGAAACCCCCAAGAAAAACACAGGCTCGAGGATGAGGCGCAGAATCGAGAAAACGGGAAATGGAACAGAACACCAAGATCAATGGACAAGAGAACAAGAGAATAAAAAACCCACAATCAACACCAGTGACCGGCCCCGCTTTTCCCACCAAAGAGGATGATTAGGCCTCAGCTTCCCAAGACTATCCAATAACGCCGATTGCCGTGCCACCCACGGGCCTTTTGTCCTGAAGAATACAAGATATGACAAAGAAAAAAGAAAAAAAGAATCATCTCGTGACATCACTGAATCAATAAACCGCTTTCCTCTTCCAGCCGGCGCTGGCGTTCAAGTCGGGAATGCTCTCAGTCTCGCTGATGCCCTCCCACGGCAGCTCCTCGTCGTCGGTGAGGCCGCCGATCTCGCTGTCCTTCTCCCTCTCGTCGATGACGACGCGCTTCCCCTTCGACTTCTGCGTCTTTTCCCGCATCTCCTCGGGGTCGATGCCGACGCTCAACAGCGTCTCCTCCACCTCCTTCTCGCCCCCCTCGTTCAGCTGACCGGCATCCTTCTGGCCCTCGACGACGTCGTACAGCGCGTAGATCTGATCCGACTTCGCGCTGATTGCCTGCAGGAGGTCGGAAATCTTGGCTTCGACCGTCTTGCGTTTGCGCCTGCTGAGCGAAGGGTCATGGCTGTGAAGCAGAGAGTCGTATGCTGCCTTCTGCAGGTTGAGATGGGTGAGCTCGTCTTGCAGCTCCTTGATGACCGTGGCCAGGGCGAGCGGAGCAGGCTGCGAAGGGCGCATGGTCGCGTCTATGTCGTCAGGCATGCGTTCAGATACGGGGACAGGCTCTGGGATTTCCACAGGCGCAGTGTGTTCACCCGAACACGACGCCTTGCGGCAGAGGGTGCAGTTGACATCATCATGTTGCTCTGCAAGCCGAGCATTGACGATATCAGGGATGATGAATGCTGAAGTCATGTCCGTAGGTGCGCTGCGGCGGCGGCGACTGTTCGACTGGCTACGAGCTGACTGCTGGGTAGCATCCTTTGCGGTAGCATCGGGCTCTGGAAGGTTGGCAGTCAGGATGCGACCAGTATTGGCCTCAGTGAGGTCCATTGGACGAGACGCGCTTGTGAGATCCTTCATGGACGACTTGCGAGGGACAGCATTATCCTGTGCTGATCGCGTCCGAGACGCAGAGCGCGACTCCCTACGAGCAGCGACCCTCTCCTCTTCAAGCCTCTTCCTAAGGCGGGCGATCTCGTCTCGACCCATGAAGCTCAGCTCGGTGGTGTCACCAGTGGTTTCCTGAGCCTTGTTCAGCAAATCAGGGACGGCACCATGCATCGAACGGGTGGCAGTGCGAGTGTCGCGGGAGTGCGTGAAGGCATCGAGGTCGGTCGTGGATTCAGCCTCACTGTCCGCATCCTCGTGAGCAGTCGGCTGAGGGTTGGATACAGAGCGCCGCTCAGGCCTGACTGCACCAGGTCTTGTCCTGGAACTTGAACGAGGCAACGAAGACTCCTGCACCTTGCGGTTCCCGTAAGTCTGCCTCTGTCTGCTGTCCGCGGTGCGCGTGGGGTTTTCGGTGGGCTCTTCGTGGGAAGAACGACGTTGCGAACTTGTCCGCCTGACATTCAGCAGCTCCTTGGTAATGTCCCGCGCCTCCTTGGCCGCCTCGCGACTCTTCTCGACCTTTTTGCGAAGATGGGTCTCCTTGCGGGCCCACTCCTGCGCATCATCTTCACGTTGATTCTCCAATTCGGCCAATAGGACGCGCATCTCCTCTATCTCGTCCCGCAGAATGTCGTTTGCCTCTTCTCCACCGAGGCCCTTGAGTGACTGGATTGTCTCATCTCTCTTGTTGAGCTTCGTGCGCAGCTCGGCTTCTCTGTTGTTCCTTTGCTTGACCTCTTCCTGGCGTTGGGCTTTGATCTGTGCAACCTGGGCCTTGAGGGCGTCGCTCTCCTTCTTGAGCTTGGCATGCTCGGCTTGAACTGCCTGGGCCTTTTTAAGCTCGGTGTGAAGCGTTTCGTTCTCTTTCCTGATGGCACTGTCTTTCCGGCCCGAGTTCGTTTGGAGGCGGTTAGTCTGTTCTTCGTAATGGGAGAGATGATCGCGCAGCTCATCGTTCTCAGCGCGAAGGGCGTCAACCTCCTCTCGGAGACCTTCGTTTTCAGCTAAGAGCTCATCACGCTCCGTCTTGATCTCCTCCGAGTTGAAAAAGGCAACGCCGAGTTGGGTTACGGCATTGTCACGCTCCTCAGTGACCCTCTTCTTAGCGATGTCGTTTACAGAGTGCTTGCGCTCCGCACGCTCCAGACGATTGCGAAGGGAGTCGACTTGAGATTGCAAGCCTTGTGGCTGTTAATACAAAATATGGGAAGGGATCGTGGTTGGGCACTTACGCGTCTTCTCACTTCGCCAGCTATCCTTCTTGTTTCCCTCACCATCAGTGGATCCCAGTGCGCTGTCACTGCGGCGCATCTCGTCCCGTGCAGTGAGCTCGGCTCTCAGCCCGGCGACTTGGGCTTCATACTCTTCGAACTTCTTTTCAGATTCGGCCTTGTCTTGTTCCATCTGGGCAAGCTTGTCCCTCAGCAACTGGAGAGAGGTATACAGAGCCTTTTCCTCGGATGGAATAGGCACGCTTTCAATGGGTGTGTGCTTCTCAGTCGTTTCCTCCCTCAAACGACTAGGAATCGGGGCGGCAGCAAAGCGCGACCGCGACTTTGCGTTGCGCGAAAAGACGGGTGTCCCATCCTTGTAAGAGCCCGAGACCAGCTCAGTGAGGTTCGGAAGGTCCGGGAGCATGAATGATTGATGTGTGCCAGTGCCGGTGTTGTGCGCTGCAGCGCGAGGGGTCGCGTAGAGGGATTTTTGGGGAGTCTGTATTGGGGTATCATTCACGATTCCGGAAGCTTGACGGGCGTGGTTTCCGAAACGTGGGTTCTTTGCGGTGAAGGTGCCGGTAGGTGGCCTTTCCATGAAAGACTCGTCGTCTTCGGCGGCTAGCCTGGCCAAGTTGGGACGAGTGGCATTCTTCCTCGGCGAGACGCGCTCGCCGTTCTTGCCCAAGCGTGCGGATATGTTCTCAAGGTCCTTCTGGGGCAGAGATGATGCGCGTCGGAGCTGGGCGTCGCGTCGAAGGTTGGCGCGATCAAGGCCGTCGCTCTTGCGCGGGGTGGAGCGCGGCTTTGGGCGCGCATTCTCCGAGAGGTTGTAGAGGCTGTCGTTGGCGATGCTGAACGACATGTCACCAAGAAACTTGTTGGGGTTGTTTTTATTGCTTCTGGGCTGACCGCGGCCAATTTCGATGGATCTGCTGTCCTCAAGCTCGTTGCTGTCGGAGAAATCGTGGAATTCCTGCTGGACTTGGGAGGTGTCGATGCGTTGGTCGGGCTTCGGGGGTTGCCAGTACTTGAACCTAGCGGCGCTCGAGCGCATGTTGGTGACGGGCTGAGAGTCGTCGTCCAAGCCGCGGTGGTTGGTGGACTCGGGGGCGTTGTCCAGGGCGGGGTCGAAGGTGGAGTCGGTGTTCAAGTCGAGCTCGGCGCTGGGCAGAGTGTTTGTGTCGTCTTGGTGGGCGAAGGAGGACGGGTGAGGAAGGGGCGAACTGCGTGACTCCCTCAGGCTCTGAGACATTTCCCGAATCAAGCGAGAGCGGGATGCGCTGGGGCTGCCGTCGGGTGATGGAGCCATGAATGTTGGGCGGATAGACGGTGGCGCAACGTCGGTACCGCGAGGCAGTGGCAGCGGCGTGTTCAGGTAAGATGGCGAGGTGCAATTGAGGAGGTGAGGGGTAAATAAAGTGCGGCGGGGTTGGGGAGTGTGTGCAGTGCACAGGCTTAGTCCATGCTGCGGTGTTGGTGGAGAAGTCGCGTCGCAGTGGGGAGGAGCAGCTCTGTGTTGACGCCAGACCCAGACGTAAACAGTGCCAAGCAAACAATGCTTAGTCATCACCGGCAGCCCCAACCCGCCGCTCTCGCAGTCTCGGCTCCCGCCCAGGGTTTGCGTCAACAATCCGTCCGCTCACTCGCAGACATCCTCTCTGCCCGCTGCTGAATGCCAATCCCATCCGTCCTTAGCGCTGCTTCCGTTGATGATGAACAATGGCGTGAAAATCACCTGCACGTCACCGTTTCGATAGTCTCATCGCGACATCTGTCGTGCTCTGCCTATTATCTATGCTACGCACTCGTTAATAATCAAAAGTATGCAAAGACAACACCAAAGCAAGCACCGTCAATGAAATGTTCCTTTCGCAATGGAAACTACTACTTCTGTTCAGCATAATCATGATTGGGAGAATGACCACTTGCGCCCAACCCGAGGCAACGAGGAAAGCGAAAGATTGCCCTGCCTGTGAGAACAGCTTCTTCCGTCTTTCCCACCGATACAATATTAATTGGCCGTGCAATTTACGCGCAGAGAGAAAACGAGAGAGCCCGTCTGGCCCCACCTGAACGAGTAACCATGGGGGCAACAGCGCCCCGACGAGGAAAGACAGCAAGGTGTGAAACTCCAGTCGCCCCATGAGCCGGCCAGCCAGTGAAAGAAGGGAAAGGGACAACTGTGGATCGGGTGAAATATCTGACCGATGATATGGATATGAGTCGCCGAAAGGGGTTGTCGATGAGAGAACTTCTACGCCCTGATGAGGTCTGCTCCCCCATCGCAAAAAGCAAATGCCCGATGTACCCCCGTAGAAACCCATATTACGAGAAAGGAGAACTACCTATTTTGTGATGCCCGCGCCTCCCTAAGCAAGCAAGCAAGCAAGCAAGCAAGCAAGCAACCCTGATGTCCTCCCTGCCATTTCTAACCATTACAATCCCTTGAGAAGAACGACTCGATTATAGGAATGATCCAGAGCCAGCCTAAGAAAGGTGGAATGCGCCCTGACCTTCCTTGATTGCCACAAAGAGTTTCTCCTTGAGCGTATCAAGGCTGCTGTAATCCGGCATCTTGAGATAGTTGACGCAAGTCATGACGCTAGGAAGGTAGTCGTCCGACGTGTACGGAGGCTCGCTTGGCTTGCACACCACCGTAAACATCGGCGTGAGGGACTTGAAGCCTGTGGGAATCGTTAGCATATGTACCGGGTAGTGGTAGCGGTGCCAATACTTACCACCAATGGGCAGCTTGGGGCTGCCAGTGACGAACTGAAGGAAGTCACGGCGCTGAGATGCGGTGAGCTCACTCATGACTTGCAGCAAGTTTCGGACGCTCTTGCTGTCGAGGTTGTAACCATGGTCGGCCTTGATCGAGTCCATAAGTGTTTCCAAGGTCCAGTCTTCATCCGTGCGACCGAAGAGCATCACGAGCTCATCCGAGGTGAACGCCCGCAACGCCGAGTAGGGGAAGACCTGAGAGAAGCCTGTGCGGAATGCGTCCACCTGCTTCTGTACGCCGCTTCCCAAGGTAATGTCCAAAACCTTCTCGACGTATAGAGCGACGTTTTCGATAGTGACGGACGTGTTCGCTCCATCTTGCACAAGCTCTATGTTGGGATAGCCGGGAAGAGTAAAGTCAAGGCCTAGGTCTTCCACATGAGCACCATCGACTTCGATTGCTTCGATTGCCGAGACCTTCAGAGCGGGTGTCATGTTGGGGTCCTCGTCGATCCTCTTCTTCTCCTTGGCGAATTTCTTCAGCAAGACAAGTGCCCGGGCAAGGTCGGCATCGACAGTCTTGACGGCGCCCAGAGACGGCTTAACGGCCGTGTTGTCTCCAATGCGGAAGAAGGTAGGATTGAAGGACACGTCAATGATGCGCGAGTCGAGCATAGAGCGGGCAACAAACTTGCCGAGAATCTTGAAGAGGTGAAGTACCTTCTTGCCGTCCTCGGTCTCCGCTTGCTCCGCACTGATTGGGGCAGGGAAGAGTCCACGCTTGCCGAACGCAAACTCGTCTTTTTCAGGTGACTCGTTCTCCCGCCAAAGTTTGAGCTTCTTCTTGGAGAACTCCTTCGAAACCGTAGAATAGAACTCCAACGTCGGCCCAAGACCGGTTCCGACTTCCTCAAAGTACTCGACCTCGAGGACGCTGGGTGAAGAACCGTAGAGCTCCATGACCTTGATGGCCGACTCAAGAATCTTGGTGCGCGAAATGCGCACCTTCTGGCGTTGGACCCTGCCCAAGAAAGGCCTCTCATCGCGGTGACGGTCGTGGCGGGAGTCAGTGGTGGATTGCGCGTTCTGCCACCTTGCCATAGACCTAGAATAGCCGAACGAAGTCGACTGAAGAAAGAGATGGCGCGTCTCGAATGGGAACAAGAACGGATGGAGCCTAGCCAGATCCTCGCTCCAGTTAGGAAGGCAGTTGCTAGCCACTATGAGAGGCTCCTCAAGCTGTCGGTTCAGCTTCGCAGTGAGCTTGGTGTTCACGAATTGGGACAACGGCTCGGCGTTGACCTTGATAGTGTCCTTCTTCTCGGAAAGAACATCGTCAAGGTTGGCGTTCAGCTCATGGAGAATGCTGAGCAGGCGCAAGATGGATGATGTCGTCGGGTTCTTGTTCAATGAGTGGGGAACCCCGTTCGCATCGGATGCTGTTTCCGGAGGAGGAGTCAGTCCGCTGGACTCTGCAGGAGGTGGTCCAGTCGCCTTCTTGAACTTGATCGTGTGCGTCGGAGACCAAATATTGCGAGAAGCGTCAGCTCCGTCAGTCTGGCTCATGTGAACGGCACGGTAGATTGTGGTCTCGTTCGAGATAGGTTGATCGTTGACGCAGAACTCAATGTGCCAGTCTTGAGGGACAGCCTGGATAGCAGCAGCATATGACATGGGCCTCGAAGAAGTGGGGGTTCCGCCAAGCAGGTTGCGTGAATACGCAAGGCTGGCAAGTTGTTCGGTGGCCATCCTCTCTGCAAGAGAACGATCGGCCTGGGCCGCGCGTGCTGAGGATGGCGTGGAACCACCCAAAGGCGTCGCAACCCTGGTACCATCATCCTTGTGTGCTGTAGCCCTACCATTCGAAGCAACCTCTACGCTGACTGCAGACGGATCAGGTAGATCCTCATCCATCTCATCCTCAAGGTCGTCAACGATCGCGTCCAACCCATCTCCGTCACCCAAGTCGTCTTCATCAGACAGCTGGGCTTCGTCAGCGCATTCGAGAGGATCTCTGATATCATCGAGTGAGGATGGAGCAGGCGGGGGCGGCGGGGGCGGCGGGTTGGTCTGATCTTGACGCTTCCGGCTGGAGCGCCTAGGAGCAGAACCAGACTGCTTGGCCGGCGGCGTGCTAGCCTCGGGGTTCGTGCTTGACCCTGCTGCCGCCTTAGACCTCGTGGTCCTCTTCGATGCGGAAGTGCGGTTCGTGGTATCTGTTGGGGCCGGCAAAGGCGGTGTAGATGGGACATCTCGGCCTCCAAGACCAGCGCTACGACCCGCAATAGCCGCAGCGTATGCTGCAATTGCACCAGAAACTCCATCACGGGCCCTGCCAGAGGGCCTAGGCCGTTCGGCAAGAGCAATGCGAGGCCGCAGATAGTCGTCTAGCGCCTTGAAAGTGGCAATGGCGTGAATGGAGACCATGATGTTCCTGTATGCTCGAGGGATGCCAGAATCCTCATCAGCAACCAGTTTCAACCTGAGCTGCTTAGCGAGCATGGATGCAGCGGAGCTGCGGTTGCTGTCAAATGTGTTTTGATGAACCGTGATGACCTCAAAGTGTTCCGCGCGACTGAGCAAATCCTGAAGCTTGCTCACGAGAATGCTGAAAGGTGTGACGGGAGAGGCAATGCTTGCAGTTTTTTGCTTGCTCTGGTTGGTAGTGCCCATGAAAGCCTCGAGAAACGCGGTTCTTGCCTCCAACTTGCTGGACACGTTGGAGTCGGCGAAAAGCTCGAGAAGCACATCAACAATTCCCGACGTCAGAAGCTCATAGCTCGTGATGCTTTCGAGAGCGTCTCCATCGAAGTACTCGGCTAGACGGACGAAGAGCTCGTCGCCCGTGTTGCAGACGGTGCCGGAGTAGCAGGTTTTGATCTCCTGAGCCAAAGACTTAAGATCTTCTAGGATGGCCAAAGCCTTTTCACGCATTTCTTTGCCCTGGTCAGTCTCATGGACTTCCATGAATTTCTTGGCACGCAGCGTGATGATGTCGTCGACGTTAGGCATAGGTGCCCGATCATAACGTTCGCCGGATGAGGAAGACGAGTTTGAGTCGTCATCATCGTCCTCATCGTCATGGTGGTCATCGTGCTCGTTTTCTTCATCTTCGTCCGAATGCATCTCATCCTCCGGGCCATCATCCATTTCACGATCGACGTCTTCGTCGCCGGCATCACTACTGGCTTTGCTGGAAGAACCATAAGGCTCCGCATCCAGAGCGGGCTTGGTAGGCTTCTGCTTTTCCAAGTCCTTCGTAGGCCGGTCGGCCAGACGTGAAATTTCCGAAATCACACCTTCGCGGTAGAACTGATAACGATAGATGGACTCGAGGCGCTTCAAGAGAAGTTCCGCGGCCTGCAGAGCGAAGGTGACCAATGACGGATGGTCTTGCTGCGAAAGGATGGATGCCAGATAAGAAGCATAAGGGACGGCCCGAAGAGCCTCTTTCAGGATATCCGCATCCAAGTTGGACAGCATTTTCAACTGAGCAGTCAAGACCTTCTGTCGAACGCTAAGATTGACGGTGCTGGAGTAGGCGTCCGTCAAGGTGGGCAGAAGAATGATGGCAAAGCGCCTGACTTCTTCCTTGCAGTCATCCAAGAGCTCCAATCTCTTGTCATTCGGCGACTTCCTCGACCTAGTTGACATGGGAAGGTACTCGTCTCCATGGTATCCAGCATCGAAAATGTCGTCCAAATAAGTAAGACCATCCTTCTGGACGTTGGGCAGCAGCTCGCAAATCACGTTGAGGGTCTCGAAGACTTGCTCACGAGGGCGGTGGATCAAAGCTTGCATGATGACAACGCTGTCGATCTTGGTGGCAATGTCCTCGGTGCCGTCGGGCGGAGACACGCCCGTCAGGATCTGATAGAGGGTATCAACGACCTTCATCTTGAAGAGCTCCACAGAGAGCCGAGGCGAGGCGCGTGCGGTGATCGACAAAACGCGGAGGAAAAGAGTGTGGATGTTCTGCCCAATGAGGTTCGTGGTTCCCGGCAACAGCAAACGGAGGATCGCCTGCAGCAATTCAGGGCTGACCAGCTCTTCTAATTTGGCGTCTTGGTACTTGAAACTTTCCACAATGCGGGAAACGCAGTAGCAACCCTGCTCCACCACGCGCTGATCACTGCTATTGAGTACGTTGAGGAGAATTGGCATGACATCGCGGACGGTGGGGAAGCAATCCTCTGGAATATTGCGGCAGCAATTGGCCGCCGTGGTCACTGCCGTCCTCTGCGTGCTAGTGGGGAAGAAGTCGAGATATGTGAGGCAGGCGTTCAAGCCGCCCTCTCGGACAATCGATGATGGAAATTCGACGGAAATCTTCTCTAGTGTCTTGTGACTGTCAGCGTGATAGCCTGGGGGCTGCAATGAGACTTACGCTGAGGGCCTGTTCGGCCAAGTCGATGAAGTGAATTTCAAGAAGCTTCTGGCACAAGATCGGAACCGCGCCGCCGTAAACGACGTTGGCGGTGGCAGCTGGAAGAGCTTCCATGAGGTTGGCTATGCAACGGCACGCAAGGAGCATGATTTCCGGATTCTCTTCACCGAAATCGTTGGGTTGCATGAGCGAAACAAGCTCTTTGACATACTGATCAGGCGGGAAGTGTCCCGCAAGGTTATCTTCGGTCGACACAAGCAAGATCTCGGAAAGCTCTTGCAGGGCGATCAACTGCACCGACGGGTCGTCTTTCTGCCTCAAGTTCTCCAAGATGTTGCGCAGGCGCGAGGACATGCCTGACATCATGCCACTCAGTGCTCGCAGCGTATGCGACAGGCCAGAAGGTCCTCCAGGACGGCCGAGGAAGCCGCCTCCGAACGGATCATCGTCGTCATCATCCTCGTCGTACCGCGGAGGCATTCCGACCTCTCCAGTGCTGTCGTCGCTCATGCCATGCCGACCTCTGTCCGCGCCCTCATCTTGTCCTTCCACGATGTCATCGTCATCCCTCATTGTAACATCCTCGTCAGTCTTCGCTGATTGTTTCTTGGAGCGGCGAGTGGAAGGCGAGGTCGAGGTGGGCGGGTCTGCGAGAGGATTCAGCATTGGGGGATCTTGAGGGTGGCGCGCTGACGGAGCGATGTGATGCGCACCTTGGGGGTTCTTGCGGCTGGTCTTGCGCCTCGACGACGACTGGGTTGCTGTGGGGTTCGTCTTTTCCTCTGAGGGTCCCGATGATGGTCTGCACATGTCAGCGGGCTGGATTGATGGGGAGGGAGGATCAGGACTGTACCCCGCGCTGGACATGGCCGTATCTGCTCGGCTGCCTTTCCTCGGGCGAGAGGTGGCGGACGGGGCGGGTGCGGGGGGTTCCGCAGCGTCAACCTTGACCCGTTTGCTTGTGCGCCTCGAAGCTGAAGCGCGTGCGGGCTCAGGCTCCGGGAGCTTTGGCTGCTCCGGACTGGTCTCGCGAGCGGGTGCTTTCCGTTTCCGCGTCGTGGGCGGCGCCCGAGCAGGTGTGGTATTGGGGTTGGGTTGGGCGGGCGGCTGACTGGAAGAACCTGCTGCTGAGAGCCTCGCAGAAGAGCGAGTGACTCTGGAAGACATGAGAAACTGATTTGCACTGACGGTGGTGCGGTGGATGATCCTGACTGGGGTGCGGCGTAGAGGGCGTCGCAGTGTCGTGGATCAAGGAAGGCAGGCGGGAGGGTGGAGCCCGTTGCGTTGGTCACGACCGCGGCCGTGTTGCAGTGCAGGGCAAAGAAAGGTTGGCGGGGCTGTACCTAGAAGAGAAAGGCGTCGACGTCGAAGATGCGTGCAGCTGTCCAGGTGAATGTGCTGGTGAATGACACTCCCGGTCCATGCCACTAATCTACGACCTGGCGGCCATAGGCGGGGCGTGCAGGCGGTGTTCGAAAGCGGAGGCGGTGTGGTGCGAGCTGCTGACGAGCCGTTCGAAACGATCAGATGCCGCCAGGATGGAAAAGGAGGATGGGGAGGGCGTGCGGTGGGTGTAGTTGAGATAGACGTAGATGGGGTTCGCTTTCGGCGATTAACGCACTGGCTGCGGAGCCAGGCTTGCGCTTAATCAGAGCTGTCCGTGTCTCAGCGGCAAGCCCATTTCGACTCGCGCGCTTGACCCACCCGGCGCGCCCCCGCTCTGCGCCTGTCGCCGCCCCCCGTCAGCCCAGGCCAGCAGCACGCGAGCAATCACGAATTGGCCGCGCCGTCTCGCGGCGGTCCGTTCACTCATCCCACCCACGACTTGGCTGTCTCAGGTGGCGGCGTCGCCGTGCTGGGCTGCGCGGGCTGCGCGGGCTCCGCACGCTGCGCACGCCGCGCACGCTGCGAGCCGGCACGCGTCGCAGCATTCGCATTCACAGAGCGCAGGCGCGGCGCAACAGGTGCCGCCGCGCATTGCTCCAAAACGGCAGGATATGGCGCAATGCCGCCGCCAGGGACCGGTTGCCTCGCTGGGAAAGCCCACGCATGACGTTGATCAGCCCGCGATAGCCGGTGCCTGGTCGCAGGCTGAGGCATCTAGGTACGCCCGGCCGTGGGGTCACGATGGCCCCAGGCCCCGATGCAGCGATATCGGGAAATGGAACTCGCCTACGGTGCGGCCGCGGCGCCAGCCTTTCAGTGCCAGCTTTGACGGCGTGCGCTTCAAAAGGCGGCTGCCCGCCACCACTCAGCAGCTTATAAACTGCCCGGCCCGCCGCTTGCAGGAAGGGTCTCCGTCGCTTTTTTTCCCATTCGAGCGCGCCTGCTAAGCCGCATATTGCGTAGTTAGCCCGAGCTGCACCGCCGTGACCCCTCATCGTTAGTTTAGCTCGGTCGTTTTCCGACCCCGCTAGGCCTGCTCTACCGTACCGCGAAAACGGTTCCTGGCCCTTGTCCGCCAACAGACTGTTCCCTCGAGCCGGCACCAGCCCGTCTACTTGAACCGCTCACCCGCCCGGCCTTTGTCTCACGTCCACGCGCTCTTTCGCCGCTCGCTGTACCCCGACGCCCCTCTCCGGCCGATCCGCCTCCGCCGCCTTGCGCACAAGCCTCGGACGTCATACAATCGACTCATATCGCCGCCGACCGCCGTCGCGCACCACTTTACTTCACTCAAACAACTCCTCCCTTCCCCACCAGTGTCGCCATGTCCCAACAAGAGACCGCCACCCCGAACGGCGTCGACTCGCTCGCCACCTATGAGTTCCCGACTCAACGCCTGAAGAAGGTGTTGAGCGACAGCGGGAGGACGCCCTTGGTCCTCGTCGCTTGCGGCTCCTTCAGCCCGATCACATACCTGCATCTCCGCATATTCGAGATGGCGTTGGACTGGGTGAGGTACAATACGGAATTCGAAGTTGTTGGTATGTTGTGGTGCCCTGTTTCTTGGCCATGGAATAGCCCAGACGCTGACTTGGTGTTATATAGGCGGGTACTTGTCGCCTGGTAAGTGCTTGGGAGTCTCCACCAGCTTGTTTGCCGCTGACATGGCCTCTGCACAGTCGGCGACGCCTACAAGGTATGTCATTTATTTATTTCATGTGGCGACGCACACTCTATGGTGCATGAACGCAGCCAAAGACCCCTCACCTCTTGCGGTCATGCGCTGGACAATCTTTCCAAACATGCTCCACATCGGCACTCATCAGCCGGATTCGTCAGCCGAGCTGACTCAACAAATTGCGACGATCATGTATATGGGCTTTGCTGACAAAGGAACAGAAAGCAGGGTTAGCCTCATCAGAACACCGCAACAACATGTGCGAGTTGGCAGTCGAAGATTCGTCATGGATTTCTGTCGACAAATGGGGTACGTAGGACCGCTCATGCAGGGCTCATGCACATAGCGCTGACGTCACGTGAACAGAACCGTTGCACAAGGAGTATCTGCCGACGGCAAAAGTTTTGGATCACTTTGACCATGAGCTGAACGAAGTTCGTGGTGGAATTGAAGACTACAGCGGTCAGAAGAGGAAGGTCAGGGTTGCACTGCTTGCTGGAGGTAAGTCCGCTGTAATGGACGGTGCGCCATCTAACGAAGTACTGACGACATGACGTGCAGCCGATTTGATTCAGACCATGTCGACACCGAGTAAGGCTTGAATCTCCCCCTCGCGAAAATGCAGCGAGCTAACCTGCGACCAGACCTCTGGGCACCAAAGGATTTGGACCACATTTTGGGCGAGTGTAAGTCTTGACCACGCCGAATTGTTGCATTGATTTGTTCTAATAGCTTGCAGATGGTGCATTCATCGTTGAACGTGAAGGTAAAAGTCACCATAAACTTGCAACCTCAACTTGACCTAACGGGTGATTAGGCACGGACATTGATGATGCACTCGCCAGTCTTCAACAATGGCGTGACAATATTTAGTAAGTAATGTCTGTGTGGCTCAGAGTATCCAACGTTTAACAGCTGCAGTGTCATCCACCAGTTGGTGAAGAACGATGTGTCCAGCACAAGAATCAGGCTCTTCCTGAAGAGAGACATGTCCATCCGTTACTTGGTGCCGGAGCCAGTGATCAAGTAGGCATCGATACTCGATGACCATAGGGCAGCGTGCTAAACTCAATTAGGTACATCGAGGCTACCGGCCTGTACCGCGACGACGGCGAGAAGAGGGACGACAAGGGCAAGGTGACAGCGACGTCCAGCTCTTCGTAGGTGGCCTGCGAATTGGATCGCACCCTCAACCCCGAGCATTCCGTCAGCACGCATGGCCGAGGATTCGCAAGCAGCATTTCAGGGCCTGTCAAGAGAAGGACAGAGTTGACGAGAGTCTCACGCTTGGCGTGATGGCATGATTTACGGTAGTATACCACAAGAAGGCCCGAACCATGGGCCGGGTGGCTTCGCATTGAGATTTGGGCGTTTTTCGGAGATTAGAGCACGACGAGAAGCCGTCACCGGCATTGGAGAAGGCCTGCGTCATTGCTAATTCTCAATTCATATACGTAGTAGGAGTAGCCGTAGAGACTGCATGATACCAATTTTTTGAAAATTTGCATCAACTGGAAGGCGCACGTCCTCGGGTCATCTCAGAGCAGTGCCCCATAAGAGCGGTGTGGAATCCAAGAGCTCTCTATATCAGGGCAGCTGCCCTCCCATTTCTTGCGCGCTGTTGACATGATGTTTGCATTGCAAGACGATGATAAGCAGCTCATGTCCGGTCAGGGGCCAGTTGGTGGTTGGCTCGGGGGCAGACAGGGAAGCATGCCAGGTCTGTTTAGAGAGCTCTACGTTCGCCTTTACAGCTGTTGCTTGCAAACCCATGCCGAACTGGGTTGCACAGGATGCTTCGTCCAGAATTGCAGCGCGGAACCAGGAAGACGCGGCTGATCGACGTCATCGGCGCATTGACGCAGGGATCCCCCAGACTTGTGTGTCGACCGCAGAGGGTGTTGGATCGGTGAGTTGCCACAGCAACTCCGCCGCGCCGTTCAGCTGGCGCCCAGATCGCGGCCGCCCAGCATGAGCCACCAGCCACTCGTTCAGATGTGAAGGAGCGCGCGCGTAGGTAGACACGTTACTGCTGTTCAGACCCATCACTATCTTCTCTCTCTTTGCTTTTTTTCTTCGAGCGTGCTTTTTCGCCGCCTTCCGTTCTTCGCGTTTCTTCTCGTCTATCGACCTGCCCATTCATTTTTCCCTGCGCCGTGCCGTGCGCCGCACCAAACGTCCCCGCCGCATTCAACCGCCCTCTCGCCCAGCATTCGTTCCACGGGCTGCCCCCAACCAAAGCGTGAATAGAGAAGAAGAAAAAAAAAAGAAAAGAGAAGGGACGACACCGCCCAGTCCCAATGCCTCGGGACCACCACTACGAGTCGCCCGGCCGCTCCAGCCGCGAGCGCGACAGCTACTCCCGCTCCCGGCCACGCGAAAGCGAAGGGTACCGCTCCGAGCGCGAACGCGAACGGCTGCGACGCCAACGCCAACGCCGCGACAACCACAACACCGACGACGACAACGACGAGAACGACAACGCCGAAGAAGAACGTCGACGCCGCCGCGAGCGCGCCGCCAGACGCACCAGCCAAGAACCCACCAGCGACCGCGAACACCACCACCGCGAGCCAGCCCGCCGCCACCGCGAACACTACGACCACGCGCAGCGCGAGCGACAAGAGCGCCGCCGCCGCCGCGGCCACCGCGCCACCGACTCCGTCGGCGAACCCATCCCGGCGCCGCCGCCTCCGCTCCGCCACCCGGAGCGCTCATACGACTCGCCCTACCACGGCAGCGGCGGCGGCGGCGGCGGCGGCGGCGGGGGGTCGACGCCCACCAGCCCGACGAAAGCGCGACAACAACAACAACAACACAGGCCGCGGCGAGGGAGCGGCAGCGGAGGCGGCGGAGGTGGCAATGGCGGGTGGGACACGCCGGCGAGCCGGGACTCGGGGGCGAGCGCGCGGCCGCTGCTGCAGGCGGATGCGCTGGCGCAGCTGGACGCGAGCAACGCGAAGAAGGGCGGGTGGAAGGCGGGCGGGTACGACGAGGCGTACTTGAAGCGCGTGCGCGAGCAGGAGAAGGGGTTGGAGAGGGAGAGGCAGCGCGAGGAGAGGAGGGAGAGGCGGCGGGCGAAGGAGGAGGAGAAGGAGGCGCTGGCGCGGGGGGAGCGGGAGAAGAGGAGGAGGTATGAGGCGGAGATGGGGTTTAGGCGGAGTGGGCGTGTGGATGTCGAGTTGGAGGATGATGATGAGGAGGAGGAGGCGCCGCTGCATAGGCCCGGTGGGATGGATGGGATTAGGGTGAGGGGGCTGGAGGAGGAGTATCCGGAGCCGTATACGGATGATCCGTACACGGATGATGCTGCGGAGCCGAGGAGGAGGCGGAGAGATTATTCGGATGGCGAGAGGGAAGAGAGGAGACAGAGGAGGAAAGAGAGAGCGCTTGCGGCCACGGCGGTTGCTGGGAGACAGAGGAAGAGTCGAGTCGTCAGCGGGCCGTTGCTGGAGGAGGGCGGGAAAGAGGAGTACGAGTACCGCATGGCCCACCGCGGTGGCGGTGGCAGCGGCGACGTCTTCTACGATGAGGAGCTGAAGAAAAAGAAACGGAAGAAGATCTTCATCATCGTTGGCATTGTCGTTCTCATCCTGGCAATCGTCATTCCTGTTGCCGTGGTGGTGTCAGGAAAGAAGAGCAGCGACAATGGCGGCGATGACTCTTCTGCAAGCTCTTCGGACTCGAGCAAACCGGACAACAGTAACCTGGACACCATATCTGAGGACGACATTCCCGATTGGGCAAAGGGGGGGCTTCTGGATCCATTTTCATGGTACGATACCGAAGACTTCAATGTCACCTTCACCAACGACACGGTTGGAGGTCTGTCGGTCATGGGTCTGAACACAACCTGGGACGACAGCGTCCAGGCGAACGAGAACGTTCCGGCTTTGGACAAGGAGTTCAAATATGGCGAGATGCCGATCCGCGGTGTCAATGTCGGCGGCTGGTTCAACCTTGAACCTTGGATAACGCCATCGTTTTTCGAATCCTACAACACTCGAGATGGGGTCATTGACGAATGGACACTTACCACGAGTATGGGCAGCACAAAAGCCAAGTCGACTTTAGAGCAACATTACTCGTCCTGGATCACAAAGCAGTCCTTCGCCGATATCCGAGACGCAGGGTTCGACCACGTCCGCATTCCGTTCAATTACTGGGCAGTGACTACATACGATGGCGATCCATATGTCGCCAAGGTCTCTTGGCGTTATCTTCTCCGTGGCATTGAATATGCACGACAACAGGGTCTTCGTGTCAATCTTGATCTTCACGGGCTGCCTGGCAGTCAAAACGGCTGGAACCATAGCGGAAAGCAGGGCGCCATCGGGTGGTTGAACGGAACTGATGGCACGCTCAACAGACAGCGTAGTATCGACATCCACGATCAACTGTCGACGTTTTTTGCCCAAGCCCGCTATAAGAATGTCGTCACGCTGTATGGGCTGGCCAACGAGCCACGCATGGTGGACCTCAACACGGCCGATGTTCTTGGGTGGTACGACGACGTGATTCCGCTTATTCGGAAGAACAACATCACGGCCATTCTTGTCTTCGGCGACGGCTTCATGGGCTTGGACAATTGGCAAGGAAAGCTGCAAGACTACGAGGATCTACTCCTGGACGTGCACCAGTACGTCATCTTCAATGTCGACCTGATCAAGTTCTCGCACTCGGAGAAGATCAATTTCGCTTGTAAAGGCTGGACACAGCAGTCACTTCGTTCGATGAACAAGTCGACGGGCTTCGGACCTACAATGTGCGGTGAATGGTCGCAGGCCGACACGGACTGCACGCAGTACATCAACAATGTCGGCTGGGGCACGCGCTGGGAGGGCACGTACAATACTGGTAACGAGAGCACCTCGGTCCTCACTCCCACCTGCCCTACGGATAACAACCCCGTCTGCTCCTGCAACAATGCCAACGCCGACCCGTCCGACTACAGCGACACGTACAAGCAGTTCCTTCTCGACTTTGCGTTAGCACAGATGTACAGCTTCGAGCAGGGCTGGGGCTGGTTCTATTGGACGTGGAAGACGGAGAACGCGGTCCAGTGGAGTTGGCAGAGCGGGATGCAGGCGGGGATCCTGCCGGACAAGGTTTGGGATCGCAGCGCGTTCTCGTGCAATACGAGTGATATCCCAGACTATTCGGGTTTGGGGTTGGCGGAGAATTTCTAAAGCTCCGAAACATTGTTGGATGCTTTTGTTAGCGCTTTCTTGTCCTCCAGAATTGGAATGTCTTTGTTGTCATGGTTTTGGGTTCTGGCATAGCGATGATGGCATGTTGTAATGAGGGAATGGATAATAATGAACCAGATGAGGGCCTCTCGGTTCCCACGCATTCGGCTTAGAAATGCACTGTTGGACGACCTCATGATGAGCTGTATAGAAAGCTATCTGTGTTCCGCCTGTTGCCCTCCACAACGAACAAGTGCTTTTATCCTTTCTAGATCCTTTCTTGCCCTTCTGCAACTTCTCGTACGAATTGCCCTGGGGGATGGACTTGAAGATATTTATCCCTTCGTTCTACACTGCATAGATTGTACCCTCGGCCGGTGCTGGCTCTACATTTACTACGGTTACGCAGCGAAGCATTGAGGGCATATACGAGGTTGCGTCGGCATCGCCGACCTGTGCCGTATGCCTTGTGCGACTGTCTGGCCAGATGACACGACAAAGTCGAAAGACAAGCGCAGATCAGGCGTGACTGGAGTACGCTCTGCGGGAGAGAGATTGAGTAATGTGTCCGGGAGAGGGACGGCGCAGTTCTGTGCCGACGACTCATCACCGCGGCCACCCAATGCTCTGAGGGGATATTGGAGAGGGTTTTCCTGAGTACCGGTCAGATCTATCGACAAGCTTTTCTGCGAGGGCAGCGATTTGAAAGATTGAACGTAGCGAAGCCGTCGAGAAGTTGCCAAACCGTCCCTTCGGGGTCGATCAAACACGGCCCAAGCATCTGGAGCACGCAAAGCAACATAAGCTAGCTGAATACGGATGACGTGTGCGAAAGAAATGCTAGATCACGGCTACGAGCCGTGTAAAGACAAGCTCGGTGGAGTGTTCGGGACATGTGTAGCATCTGGTGCGAATGAGAGAGAAACCGACACCGCTGAACGAAGACTAGATCCCTTCTAGTCAAGTGTCTTGCGGCTCGGACTTAAGAAAATGGTCAAGTGGTGGATTTTCACAGCCACGCCAAGGCCGCGTCAGCGCTTTCGACATCCCGCGCGTGGCCGTTCGGTCCCTCCCGGCCACCACGCACAGCTGCGTTTGCTCCAGAGACACACGCGCAAATAGCCCCACTGCCTGCCACCGCCATGCGTACAATCACTGCGCCCCCTCGTGGGTGGTGCCATGGAGACGAAGATTAGCCGCATCGAATCTAGCCCACGTCGTCACCACTCGACCGTGCTTCCCTGCTGTCGTGTCTTCGTGAACGGGATAGAAAAGCCCGCGCTGCCGTCTCCACAAGCATGATATCTAGCAACTCACTCGTTTCTCAGCCCTGCGACTAATCGCAGCAGGTGGCCAGCCCGGAGCGACATCACCACCATCACCTTTCCCGCCCTAACCCAAATAGGCAATAAGCCACCCCATCACCACCATCGACACCAACAATGCCATCCAACGCCCCCATCAACGCCGCCAGGCTATCGGCCTTCCTGATTACTACCGCCATCCTCCCCACCCTCACCGCTGCCCAATCGTACTCGTCGTGCAACCCAACCAACACGTCGCAATTCCCCTGCCCGGCCGACACCGGTCTGTGCCAATCGACCGTCTTCGAGACGGACTTCACGACGGGCGACAACACCAGCTGGACCACGACGGCGGGCAACGTCACGTACTCGGATGCGGGCGCGGCCTTCACCATCGCAGAACGGGGCGACGCGCCGACCATCGAAACGGACTTTTACATATTCTACGGCCGAGTCGAGGTGACGATGAAAGCGGCGCCGGGGACAGGCATCGTCAGTTCGATCGTAATCGAAAGCGACGACCTGGACGAGATCGACTGGGTCCGTCTCCCCCTCTCCCCCCCTCCCCCCCAAAAGACCCCCCAACACTGACAACACACCCACCCCACAGGAATTCCTCGGCGGCTCCAACACCATGGTCCAATCCAACTACTTCGGCAAAGGCAACACCACCTCCTACGACCGCGAAGCCGAGCACGCCGTCACCACGCCCCAAGACACCTCGCACGTCTACGCCATCGACTGGACAGCCTCGCGCATCGAGTGGCTGATCGACAACACGACGGTGCGCACCCTCGCCTACGCCGACGCCGTGTCCGGGCAAAACTTCCCGCAGACCCCCGCCACCGTCCGCCTCGGCATCTGGGCCGGCGGCGACGAAGACAACTCGTACTGGACCCGCGTCTGGGCCGGCGGCAACACGACGTACAGCGCGGCGGCGGGCATGCCGTGGACGATGACGGTGGAGAAGGTGGCGGTTACGAATTACGGCCCGGCGGGGAGTTATAACTATACGGACTCGACGGGGGATGCGGGCAGTGTGGCGTTGATTGGGACGGATTGTGGTGGGAGTGACGGTGGGAGCAGCAGCAGCAGTAGCAGTAGCAGCAGCGGTAGTAGCAGCAAGCGGACGGCGAGTGTGAGCGCGTATGCGGCGTCGACGCCGAGTGGCACTGGTGCTACTGCGACGCCCACGCCCACGCCGAGTGGGGGGACCTATGAGACCAGCGGTGGGGTCGAGAGGTTGGGTGGGGGTTTGAGGGAGTTTTTGTTCGGGAGCGTGTTTGTGGCGTTGCTTTTGCTTTGATCACGGCACCGGTCTTGGTCGTGTAAATGTCCTGGACGAGTGTTTGATATGAGTTAATAATGAGTTTATGTCATCCTTTTGCCGTGAGTGAAGAACCTTGCCGACCAATGAAGACCGAAACCGAATATATTGATTGGATTCGAAGGTAATTAATTCTCTGTCGTGGCACGGTAGTTTATGCGGTGCTTTTGTTTTATCTCTAGTACACCTATTAGCATTCTTTAATACCTAAGAATTAGCTTCACTGATGTTATCTCTCACACAAGTGAATTCAAGCTTAGCCTCTCACGAAGATAATTAAGTAATGTTTTTTTAGCTTACGAATGCACGGAATAAAAACCGAAAGTTGGTGTTGTCTATACGCCCGGGGTGAGCCAAAGTCTTGGGAGAACAGTCACTGCTAGACTGGCTTGGAAAACAGTTACCTGTTACCTGATCTGCTGTTCTCCTATTCCGATCTTCACTCACACGAGGAGCTTGCTCCTTCCTTTGCATAATAGTAACATGGCACATGAGTATTATAAAGTCTGCGTGTAGCACCGTTTTAGAGGCTTGTAAACGACTTAAAGCGAAGTGAGCCTTACAAGCAGCAAACTAAGCTGAACCTTCTAGCCCTCCGTGAGATCTGTCTTGAGAACATTACCCTACAACCCTCCGTTCACATGGTAATTCATGTACGAATCAATGCTTCTGATGTTCTTATTAGCGAAAGAAGCTCACTTCCACAGAGACTAATATCAACTTGAACCTTCTCCGCAGTCATCTGAACATCAAAATCCTTTGAAGAAGATAGTCCTCCATTTCCTACATCGTTATCTTCGTGTAGATTTCGCAAGGAGAAGAGAGAAGGGAAAGCACGTGCTCAAGATACCCCATAAGTGATCGATCTACACATGTCCAATCCCAAGAAGGCCCGCTTCCCATCTCCACGTGCCATTGTCATCGATATCCCGTTATCCGGCCATTTTCACCGATCTGATCTTTTCCCTCAAAATCCCAGTCCTACTTCAATTCCCCCGTCCCCGCAGACTTCAGAGCAAGCTCTTGATCGTCTGTCCAGCCTCCCACGTCTCGCCGCCCTCGAGCGTCGTCCACTGCTTCACCGCGCCCGCCTCGACGCACACCATGCGCGTGTACGCGTCATCGGGACCAAAGTCGCTCATGGCGGCCGCCTTCTCCTTCCACGGGTTCCAGACGACCGTGTCGGGCAGGTTGTCGCGCACCACGTCGTAGCGCGGCTTGCTGTCGACGAGCACCGACGTCGTGCTCTGGGGGATGGCGCTGTAGACGCGGTCCGTCTCGCCCGCGATGGTCAGGTTGGCTTCCGACTGCGTGTGCGTGCTCGCGTCGAGCACCTTGTCCGTGTACGAGACGCCGAGGAGGCCCGTGACGCTCGTCTTGCTGATGTCCTGCATGTTGCCAAACCCCCACCGCCGCACGTCAGCCCCTGAAAAAAAAAGAAATGGGAAACACCGAAACACGAGTGAAGGGCTGGGGGGGAGGGGGGAGGGGGGGATCCATTGAAACTCACCGCAACGCTCAAGTACGTGTGCAACAAGACCTGGAACTCAAACGGCTGCTGGCCCTCGTTGCGCACGTTCACGACCGTCTGCAGGCTGCCGGGCCCCAGGGTGACGCTGTACACCAGGCCGAAGTCGTGCGGCCACGCCTTGCGCGCCTCGGCGCTGAGGTTCGACGAGTACAGGCCGAAGTCGAGCTTGACCGTGTCGTCCGACGGCGCGCCCGTCTTGGCCGTGTCCGACTCGGACGTGCTCTTGCCCAGGAACTCCCACCGCGACGTGCGCGCGAAGCCGTGCTGCGGCAGCGCCGACGTCGCGTGGTCGGCGGGCGGAGGACCGAAGACCTGTTGGGAAAACAGATTTCCAAAAATCGTCAGCGTCATCGGCCTCTTCTCACAAAACGAGGAATGTATGTATGTACATACCGGGAAGACGACGGGAATGCCGCCCCTCACGGCCTTGGAGCCGTCCAGCGCGGCCTTGTCGCTCAGCCACAGGTTGTCGCTGCCATCAGCATTCTTCCACGAGGTGATGGTGGCGCCGTAGAGCATGACCTCGAGGCTCTCGCCTGACGGCAGCTTGGCCGTGATGCGCGAGCTGTCGTCGCTGATCTCGACGACGGGCTGGGGTCCGCTCGACTTGGCTGCAGCCGCGTTGGGCAGAGCTGACGGCTTGTGCGAGCGCTCGACCATTGTTGCGGATTGTGTTTGGTATTCGAGGATTGGGAAGTGGTGGCTTGTGGGATGCGGCCGGTCGTGGTGGGGCAGAGGGGAGATGTGAAAGGTTGAAGGAGGACGGATCCGGGTTTGATGGCGTTTAGCGGCAGAGAAGGCGCACGTCTATGTACAGGGCGGCCGGCGGGTTCGAAGGGTGATGCAAGAGCCTGGGGCGCAGTTGGCGGTGAGGCAGAGAGGCGTCCGCTGGAGGTTGACGCGGTGGTGATGGTAGGTGCGATGGTGGATGAAGCTCGATCGGCGAAGGAGGGGCAGCGCGCCATATCGCGTGCGGCGCCAGCACCAGAGCCAGCCCCGCGCCGCCAGGATGAAGCACCAAGCATCGCACCCCGGTTTCAGGCTCACATGTCTCTCTCGCTTGCTGAACCCTGCAGCCCCGTCCATTGCCTAAACCGGCTGTCCCTCATGCGCTCTGCCTCTGCCTGACGGGAGCAGACGGGAGCTCGCTGCCTCGCCGCGGGGGATGATGTCATGCCGAATCGCCTGACGGGCCCCAGGCACCGCCAGACGGCATGGGCCACACGGCGGCAGATGCTATGTGTATACCAGTTCGTAATCCGTTGGTTTATGAGGCCCGTCCAAGGGCCAGTCCGTGTAACTACATCAAGCCATCCGTCCGTCTATCATGCATGCTGTGTCCCTTTTTGTCCCCCAACCTGACTCCTAAACAATGCAACCCATTATCTCCCCGACTGCTCATCTCCCCGTTGAGCCGCCGCATTCACCTCGCGTTTGACCTCGAGCATGATTTTGTCGATTTCTGCCACGTCGTCCTGACGCAACACGACCTTTTTGCAGTCCGCCAGCAGCCGCTTGAACCGCTGGATTATGCTCTGCGGCTGTGCCTTTGGCCTCTGTGACATCTCGCCCTCGTGGCCACTGCCCGCTGTAGAACCTTGGCTTGCCCCCTCTGCCGCCTGCACGCCTGCATGCGTTTCAGGCCCTGCTGTGCTACCTGCACCTTGCTTTCCATCGTATGATCTCTTTCTCTTTTTCTGCTGTGTTGCGACCTCGCCCTTTGCCTGACTGCCACCCACTTGGCCGCTGCGTCTCCTTCCACGTGTTCGAATGTCCGCTTTCGTCTCCTCTGCTTGAGCGAAGCTTGTGCGCGGCGAAGAGTGGTTGCTTCCAGCAGCATTCCCACCATGGCTCCCTACAGCAGGTGATGGTGGGTTCGATGCTTGCTTCGACTTCTGAACACTCGAGTTTCTAGACGCCCGGCCCTTTCTCCTCTTGCGTGCTGGTGTTTCTCCAACCATATCGGTCACGTCTTGGGTCTCGTCCACATCCGGCTCCGTCGCTTGCGGCTGGGATAGTCTTGACTTTCTTGTGCGTGATGATGCGGGAGCCGGTTCGGATACTACTCCTGACAATCTCGGGGAAGCCCTTAGAAAGGGTGATGTCCGTTCTGTGGGTTTAGCACATTTCCTGCTCCTTGATTGTGAAATCTCATCTGACGCTGGATCATCATCAACTTCTTTTGGAGAGCTCGATGTGTTTTCGTCCATTTGCTTGTCCATGCTGAAGCCATTCGCCTGGATGTTGCTGAAGACACTCTCATCGCTATCTGAGTCGATTGCAGCGCGGTTGTTGCCATTCTGCGTCAGCTTAGAGGATGAACGATCGTCTTTCTTTGAACGCTTCTTAGCCTTGACATTGTCAATTGTAGTTAGGGACTTCCGCTTCTGATGAGAGCCTGATTGCTTCTTGTTCGATTTTCCGGACAAATTTGGAGTTTGCTGCTTGGGCTGCGGCGAGTCCTTCACTCCGTTAGGCAGGCCCTTTTCTGGACCCATAGCGGCAAATGTGTCTTCGACAATGGCATCATCAACAGAAGCTCTGGATGGGACCGACAGAGGCAACGACCTGGTTTTGCCTGGAGAGGCTCGGATGGGGAGGTCAATAGACGAGGTATCTTTCTCGGTAGCAGAAAGTACATCTTGTGCCTCATAAACGTTGGCTTTGTTGCGCGTCGCTTGCGAAAATGAGCCAGCAGTTCCTTGCGGGAGATCCGCCGCCATGTCATCGAACGAACTGACCCCCTCCTCACCCTCAGGCATATCACGAAGCTCGTCAACAGACAGTTCTGCACTCTGTAGTGCTGACTGACCTTCGTCAATTGTTGAGTCGTCCGGTAAGGTCTGGTCCTTCGTGGCAGAGAATGTACGGCTTTGGCGGAGTGCTTGAGCAATCACCTCGTTCTCAAGCTGCTGAGATACCTCCTCGTCGATATCAGAGCTTGATAGCTCTGGTTCACTCCCATCATCGGAGGTCGGAGATGGGAAGGAAGGCTGCTGCTCGTTGCCCAGACGGGTGTCGGACAGATTTGATACATCACCTACAAGCTGAGCGACTACGTCCTCGTCGAGCTCCTCCATATCGCCAAAGCTCTGCCCAATAACGCCCTCATCGCTGCGGTCTTGCACTACGAAGCTGTCTTTGATGACGCTGGGGTCGGCAAGCAGGTCGTTCATATCGTCAACGCAGGGCGGTGACGATGGCATGATTGTATCGAAGAGATGCTCCGCGGTCGACGATGTCAGATAGGGAGCCTCAGAGATGTCCTCAGTATGCCCTTGTCTTCGCGGTCTGGGCGTTGGAGATGAGCTAGGAACTTCTTGCTGTCCTGCGTATTCCCGGAGACTGAGGAGGGGAGTGGACCTTGGCTCTGCATCTTCACAAACACTGTAGCTTTGTCCAGGTTTGCCGTATACGGGAAGCGCTGAGCCTTTGTTCTTCAGTGGCCTGGGAGGGCTAGAGCTGATGTCAGGGAACATGGCAGCGGTGTCATGCTGTCTCTCTCTGACTTCTCTCTGGTGATCAGTCAAAAGCTGAGAGTCCATTGAGTCTCCGCCCAGAGAAGATTCGATCGGCGCAAAGTCGATTTGAGAGTCATCGTGGCGCAGCTTTGCCATTGCTGTTGAGTTCGATGCTGAAGAGGCTCGCACCCGTCTACTTGGCATTGGATCTGATTGAGCAGGCGACTCGATTGCGCCATGTTTGAGTCGACGGACTAAAGAAGGCCCATGGCTTTCAAACATCACAGGTCCCGCGACAGTATCTTCTTGTGATTGCTCGAACGTTGGTAGAGGCTCAGGTTCCTGATTGAAATTAGTGCTCGCTTTGGTATCATTGACCGATTGATCCACTGACCTCGTCGCTTGGGGGATCCGGGAACCCAGGCAGCCCGAGCTCCACGATAGGCCGCAATCTACGCAAGCCTTTTTCGACATCAGCCGGGTATTGCAATTCTGTTTGCGACCCGAAACTTCTGTTCCACATCTCAACAGTCCTGTTCACAATGCGCTGCCGCTCACTTCGCAATCCAGCTGTAATCAGAGCCGCCAAGGCCTTGAGGAGCCTGGTATCATGCCGCGGCAATGCTTCCATAGCAGACATGACAGTGTTCCAGAGAGAGTATACCTAGATGCGGTCAGTGAACGGATGCCCTAGCCAGTATTTTGGATCACAAGACTCACCGCTTCCCGGCCCCCCTTTGCTTCGTCTGTGTCACCTGACAACTTCCGCTCGTGATCTCTAATCCATACAGCAATCCCGTCCTGAATCTTCCGTAGTAGCACAGCTGCGAATGAGATTGGCCACCGTTGGAAAAGAGCACCCACTTCAGCGGAGAACTCAATGACAAGGTCACCCTTGAGGTTTTCCAGAGCCTCGTAGGACCGATGTAACCGTGAAACAATCATTCTATAAAGATGGTTGAACGGATCGAATTCCGATGGCTTTTGGGGACCCGTGCTCACACCCCATAGAGTCCTACGTGCTTGTTCTACCGTCTTACGATGCCTGGGGTGTGCCGTATGTCGGAGAAGTAAGGCTGAATATTGTATCACAGCATCGCCATTGGAACTGAAGGGGGGCGATTCCAGTCGTTCAGCCAGTGGCTCAGTGATGGCGAGCGCAACAGCGGCCGTACCGACGTCATCGTTCACCTCGTGTTGAATCGTGGAGACGAATGCTGCGTAGAGCGCACTAGCAACCTCGAGGTCATCCTCTGCGCCATATCTCAAGCCACCCGCGAGAATATCCAGGACGGAATGGTACTCTTCACCGAGCGATTGGGAAGCACGGTCAGTGGCTGTGGGAATTCCAGAGTTCCGTAAACACAGCCGGGTGAGCTGGGCACAATGGCGCCAGATCCCCGACTTGAACAGTTCATCATCAGATGCAGTTGAAACCTGTACATAATTTCGAAGAAGCTCGAGTTTAGACTTGCGTGATGGCTTTGCCTGGCAACAGAGCTCGAGGAGCTGCCCTGAAAGTTGCAGACGAGCAGAAGTGTCGATTTCCGTAGGGCCGTCGTTCGTAAAGAGGTGAAGGAGGTGTAGCAAGGGGGACTGCAGGGAACCGCGAGAGTGTGATCTATGTGAGGGCGTTGGTGCAACTTCGAAATCCCCGGCAGGGTTACGCGACAATATAGGATCCGCAAAAGAGCCGGGTCCCAGCTGGTCCACCGCGGTAAGAACAACGAAGGAGAATTTATCTATCCAACTCTGACCAGAGCCATCATCTTGACATAGTGACTTAGGATGGTTCGTCCAGAGGCGGTGGAGGAGGTTCAGGATGTGTGCGCAAGCCTCTTTGAAATCCATAGACGCTGTAACTTCCTTACTGCCTGCTTCTGCCACTGTAGCCATGAGGGATGTCCACATAGTCTTGACTGGAGACTCCGATGCGATCTCTTCGGAAGGAGAATTGCATGTCCAGGGGGTCGACGCAAAACAAAGTTCAAAAGGTTGTAGAACGTTGCCCAGCTTTTGGCGTGTCCATCTGGGATTCAGAGCGATGATGTTGTCGAGTGTGATGGTCACGGATTCGACAGCCAGGTTTTCCCGCCACAGTTTGGTTCGATTCCGCTTGAAAAGCGCCGCTAGAACCTTGCAGGCCATGACAGCACCCCTTCGGTCCCTCTTGACCATTGTTGGGAGCACCTCGACAACAAACTCTTGCCAGTAGAGGTCTAGTTGCTCAGTGGGTGCAGTTGGAGAGAGAGAGTAGTACAGTAGATTGCAGTAGCTCGAAAATGCAGATCTCTTCAACCGCTGTGCGTCCTTGTCGTTGCCTTTTCTTTCAAACTGGGCCACTAGAGCTTGTCGGAGAAGACTTCTGAAGGGCAATGAGGTGTGCTGGGTTGGTCGTACTGCGTAAACAAACCGATTCCATGCTCCATTGGCCTGGATGGCAACCTCCCTATTGCTGGAATTGACACACTTCTGGAAGACTTGCAGCCACTTCTTGAGCAGCTTCCAGGCCTCAAACTTGTGCGCCCGGTTTTTCAAAAGCAGGACTACAGATGCCCATATATGCGGCACGTGTTGCGCTGTCTCGGCGTTGGAGAGCATTTCCAGGAGTCGATCGGTAAAGTAGTCTCCATAGGTCCGACCGTCATCGATGGGTTTTGCTAATATGTCCATTGTAATGCGAGGAACCTTTGATTTTTCGTCTTCCTTGCCAACGGAGATACCTGTCACAGTCGCCAGCTCGACGGCCCGCATGCGAATGTCCTTGTTGCTGCTCAGCAATCCGTGGAAAACGTGCTGGATCCAGTCCGAGGCCCTGTCAATCATGACAAGCTTCTGCTGAACCAACAGAGTCCGGTAGGCCATCATCCTGCAGATGACGACGTTGTTGCCTGAAACACGATCTTCGATATCCTTCAACGCAGTGACAGCACGGTTTGCGCGGTCCACATTCATGCTCTTTCCAAATTGTTGCTGGGAAAAGGCATGAAGGATGTGGTTCACCCATTGCTTCGGAGAAGTTGCGTCACCAAAGGTCTCAATGGCTTTCTCGAGGAAGAAAGTGCGAAATGTATCCGGGATGCGCTCTGCAACTGGCCCAGCTTCCATGAGAGCCACAAGAAGCTTTATCGCTTGGAGAGAAAGCTGGACATCCAAGCCACCGGTCTGGGTATTTGTAGCAGTCATGTCGCGTTGCATGAACTGCGCCAAGAGTCCCATCTTGTCGGCGAGCGTTTTCGCATCTGGCTTGCCGTCATACGTTTTTAGAGTGGTGACCAGTGCCATATACGCATCGATTCTGTGGAGCCGGGACTGTCCAGCAAGCTGCTTGACCAATGTCTCCATCATTGTTGCGAATCCACTCGAAGTGCTTGCGGGATGTCCCGAGGTTGGTGTTGAAGGTTGGGTAGGCGGAGGGTCGTGAGCCTTCAAAATGCTCTTCAAGGTCCTGGGATCCCGCGGCTGGGGCAGAGGCCGGAGAGGAGAACCGGGAAGACCGCGGCGCGAAGTTGCAATGTCATTGGCGCCGTGGTAGGCGGTCCAGGGTGAGAAGTCGACCTTTTTGCGTCGTGCGGAATCATTGGGCCGGTCGGCGGAAGATGCTGGCGACTGCTGGGGCGGAGTGTTGACATAGGCGGGGTCGGCAGAGACAGGAGCATCGCTGATGGCTTCCTCTACCTCGAAGCTGTCGGACAGGAAGTGCAGGGCCTCGTCGACGTACTTGTCGGCTTCGCGGGGAGGAGTTGGTGGCCGCACAGGTAGGCTCTCCAATGCGGTCGGCTCGGCGGGCGCCATGGCTGAGCAGCGTAAAAACGAAATGGGGCGAGGGCGTCAGGTCATGGCCAGGCCGGAGAGCGCGCGGGAATCGCGGCGGCGAAAGCTGCGAGCTGGTTGAGGCGTGGGACGGGGCGGCAGCTGTTGGAGGCGGCTGGGCCAGAGCCAGCACAAGCAGTGAGCAAACGCCGCGTCCGACGCGCCGACGCGAAGTCGCGTCCGCAGCCGCGCGCCCCGGCCCACAGTGCGGCAGCCTAATTGAAATCCGGGGCGCGCGCCTCGGGGCCCTGTCTCGCAGGTCTCGATGGCCTGAGGCAGGGATCCCAGCTGCTGTGCCGCGCACTCTCCCCTCGCAGCCGCGGCCGGGGCACAGCGCGTCGCGCTCGTCGCATGCGTCATTGACGATCGCTCCGTGCTGGCCGATCTCCTGTGCGATATTGCGTCCGCATGAGGGCCACGGGTCCGCTCCGCCCACGCAGCGCATCACATGCCCCCTGCCCACCGCCAGCTGTGTTGCTTCTTCTGGATGCGTGCCGGCCACTTCAGCAGCCCTGTGCAAGCCGGGCAAGGATGGCCGCGGGCTGACTTGCTCGCATGCCCGCCCAGGACACGCAACCAGTCCGGATCACTACTCAGCAGCGACTCAATGCGGGGACCCACCATTTGCGAGCTGCCGCAGCTAAGATTCAGCCCCGTGTGCCCGCCTTAATGTAAAGACCAGCGCGCCCGCCGCTCCGCCAAACACCTCCGACTCCCCATCCACCACCCACCTGAACCTGGATGCCACAATGGCCTCCAACACAAACGGCGCCTATGCCGCCTCCATTGCCGGCGAAAGTAAACTGCCCTCCTTGGCCGGCCCGACTTCGCGCTGACGCCGCCCAGAAAAGCGAGCAGAGGTGTCCATGTTGATGGCCCAGCTGCGTGCCGACCTGGATGATTCGAGTCTCCAGCCGCACCGTGAGTCTGCCGCCGCCCGCTCCCCCCGCGCCGCCGCCATGCGCTGACCCGCCCCGCCCGCAAGAGCGCAATGCCGCCCTCGAGCAGATCAAGATCTATGGCCGCGACGTCCGCGACGCCGACCCCATCTTCACGCCCGACGTACGCCGCTCACCGCCTCGTCCCGCCACACACTGGATGCGCATGCTGAGATGTGACACGTAGGGCATCGACACGCTGGCGTGCCACGGCTTCTACAGCACTTCCTCCGTCACCTCGCGCGAGGCCCTGCGCTGCCTGGCCAACGCCCTGCTCCTGCAACCACAGTGCAGACAGACTCTGGTGGACAAGGGGCATGCGGAGAAGGCGGCCGAGAAGCTCAAGGTCTGTATGACTCCGGCCAAGAAGCTGGTCGGCACGACTGAATCTGCGCAGAGCGACAATGCGGACGATGAGTTCCTTACGTCGCGGATTCTGTTCCTCCTAACCTACGACACAAACTTGAACTTTGATCCCTTGGTTAGGGAAAAGGGATTGGGCGATGCAATCACGCAGGTACGGTGCGGGACCGCCAGACCATGAGGGTCTGTCTCGTTGACACTCGACGCAGAGCATCTATCGGCATTCCAAGCGGTATTCGAAGAACGGCAAGAAGCAGAACTCGTCGCCAATGGATGACATGGCTCTCTCCGAGACCCTGAAGCTCGTATTCAACCTGACGCACTTCTATCCGGATTTCACCGACATCTTCACCAAGTCCGTTCCCGATCTGCTCAAGATCCTTACTCGAGCGCCCGTCCCGAATCCGCCGCTGCAGCAGCCGATTTGCTACCTCATCAATGCCTTGCTGAACCTCAATCTGGACGACAAGAAATCCAACGTCTTTCCAAAATGGGACCAGAACACCAACGCCGCGCACCTCTGCGAGCTCCTCGACAAATCCGTTGCCGCTTACAAGGAAGCTGAGCTGGACCAAGTTGCCGCGCCTCTGGTTACGCTCATCCGGCGCATCTACGAATTCGCACCGGACAGCGTCAAAAAGTACATGCAATGGCTCCTCTTGCCGACCGAGGATGATCGGAAGAAGCCACTCGGAGACACGGACACTCTGTCATCTCGCCTCCTGAATTTGTCCACGGCAGCCATGTTGCCCAATCTGCGGAGCCAAATCTCGTCAATGCTGTTCGAACTTTCAGACAAGGATGCGTCGACGTTCGTTCACAATGTCGGTTACGGGTTTGCATCGGGATTTCTCCTCAGCCACAACATCGCTATCCCGGAGAACGCCATGGAGGCTTTCGCCAATGGGAATGGAGCTGCGGAAGATGCCGAGGGAGACGAGAAGGAGAAAGCCAAGGAGAATGCTAGGGGATTCAACCCCATCACAGGCCAAAGATGGGACGCCGAGGAGGTCAAGGACACGGGTCCGCCAATGACTGACGCGGAAAAGGAGAGGGAAGCCGAGAGGCTCTTCGTTCTGTTTGAAAGGTAAGCTCACGTCCCAGCCATGTATATCACCTGACTCACCAGCTCTGCAGACTCAAAGCCACAGGCGTTGTCGATGTCAAGAACCCTGTCGAAGACGCGATCCAATCAGGACGCATCGAGGAGCTTTCCGACAGCGATGAGCCCACGTCTCCTGACTAGGAGTGCCACCTCGGATTCGGGTCCCGTTTTCTTTTTCAGTACACATAGCCTTTAATGCGCATTAGCGAAGGATGCATTGGTAGGAGTTGGTCAAGCAACAAGAATGGGCAGCGCTCGTCATCGCTACAGAATGGTTCGGAAATCTCAGCGGGTCGAACATGGGAATCGTTCACTGATTTCGTTCGCATTGAAAGGAAAAAGATTGGTTTCGCCGCATACTGTATTACTATTTGTCCCCTATTTTATTGTAATCACATGCAACAAGGCTTTCGATGTTAGCCTGGTGCAACGCCGAGGCCCCGCATCATCAAGGGTGAAGATCACAGGACGGGCAGCTCAACCCCGCGGTGGAGAGGTGTAGGCTCGTCCAGCTGACGACTGCATACCTGCGTCGACCCCACGGCGAGGGTTGCGGACTGTTCATTCTCAGCGCATAAGCTGCAGCACGCATGTGATTCTTCTTTTCCGCGTGAGCGTTGGGCTGTCCAATACTCTGACCGATTACCGCCTCTCTTTTCCCCCCGTTCCTAATGTTGATGGAGCGTCTCGTGGGCGTGCTTATATTCATGTGGGAACATGGAGCTTGCCGAGGCTGTTGCCAGTATTTCAAGACGTCTCTTGGTGACACGAATTAGGGGCAAGCATGACTGTTCATGCCGATCCAGCGCGAACCTCGCGGCATCAAAGAATGTTGGTGCAGGCTACATGTGGGTCGGTGGCGGTCTCTTGATGAACACGAGCCCTCTGTTGGTGGCACAGTTGTAACCGAAATCTTGCTCATGTTGGCTGCGGGGATGAGGCTGATGGTGGTTAAAAGGTTTCTTTTGCCAAGTTAGGATGAAAGAGGAGGTTCCAGGGGCTCAGAAATGACGGGCTTCAGGAGGGGCTGGAAATGGCCTTGCGGAGACCGGCATCAAATAGAAGAGATGCTGTATCAAAGGGCATGGGAGAACGTCTGTTTTCAGTGAGGAATAATATATGGCTGGGACGACCTTCTCGGTGTTCCTTCCTTCCCATGGCATGGGAATCAAGGGTCCATGTGTTACCAATGGAATAGTGGCAGCCCTTGCAGTTTCGGGCAGGTCTTTCGGAATAAATAGATCCGTTGTCGTAGCAACAGAAAAGTAAGAATGACTGTGTACGAAAGGAAAAACAAATGGAGCAGCGACCCTCTCGGCTTCGCTCGGAAGGTCCACGGGCTGGGTCACGAGAGGCAGAGTGTTCTCGGTTGCCACAGGTCTTGGCGATTGCGGTCATGATGATGTACTCATAGTGCAACAGGAGAAAGCGCGCACAGAACCCATCTTGGAGCGTACAGGGATCAACCAAATGAAGGAAAATGAAAGGTGGGTGAAGATGGCGAAGATGGCGCAGAAGGTTGGTGGTTGAGAGGCGCGGGGGATTGAGATGTTTATTTATGGAGCCTGGAGGAGGGGGAGCTTTCTGCCGTCTTCTGTGGAGCAACACTCCGTCATCAGCTCACCAGCCACAACGACATGCGCTGCGTGCGCCCGCCGTCGATGCCTCAGGCCTTCTCCTGCGTCGCAAGCTGCTGCTCGTCCGCCAGCTCCCGCCACCACCGAATCACCAGACTCCAACACCGACGTTGAAAGCTGCACACAGCACACGCCTTTGCGGACCATGTCGCTGGTGCCGCGGCTGAATCGCGGCGAAATCGTGCTGTAAGCTATCCCCAAGCCCCGCCAGCTTCTGTTCCCGCTCTGCTGATCCACCGCCAGCCGCCATGGCTCTGCCGTCGTCGTCTACGATGAGCGCTCGCGCCAGCTCTCGCTGCGCGCCAGATCCCAAGGCCCCTCCGATGTCGAGCTCGCGAACCCCAACTGCCCCTACTGCCACCGCCCGCTGCGCGACGAGGCGCGATCCCCCGGCGACGACGTGCCCGACGACAACGACCATGGCTTCGTGAACCCAGAGTACTTCCGCATGCTGCACCACAGCCGCCCAAGCTCCGAGACATCGTCGCGACAGCCCTCTCCTCAGCGAAGGCCGCCTCGCCGAGCGCTGCGTCAAACCTCGGGCGGCTCAGACATCGGCACTCCGCCGCCGGGCGCTGAGTTCGTGGGCAGCACTCCCGCCACTCCGGCCGCGCCCCACGGCATCTCCTCTACCGCTTTTAGTCAGGGCTATTTCAAGACATTCTTCGTGGAAGAGGGCGAGCTTGGAAGGGGCGGCAAGGGCGTGGTGCTGTTAGTGAAGCACATGCTCGACGGAGTGTCTTTGGGCCACTTCGCATGCAAGCGCGTCCCCGTCGGAGACGACCATGAGTGGCTGGAGAAGGTCTTGGTCGAGGTGCAGCTTCTTCAGAACCTGTCTCACCAGAACCTCGTGTCGTACAGGCACGTCTGGCTGGAAGACTACCAGATCAGCGCCTTTGGGCCCAGCGTGCCCTGCGCCTTCATTCTGCAGCAATACTGCAACGCGGGCGATCTGCACAATTACATCCTGAACCAAACCCAGGCTTCTGTGACCACCCAACAGCTCAAGGAGAGGATGCGCCGCAGGTCAAAGGGCCAGGCTGAGCCGCCGTCAGGCCTCGCCCAACCCCGCCGCATGCCCTTTGAGGAAATCTTCTCCTTTTTCAAAGATATCACCGCCGGTTTGCATCACTTGCACTCTCACGGCTACATTCATAGAGACGTGAAACCGCACAATTGTCTGCTCCACACTACCGGCACTAAGACACGGGTTCTAGTCAGTGATTTTGGCGAAGTACAAATGGTCAATGTTGCTCGAAAGTCCACCGGAGCCACAGGCACAATCTCATACTGCGCCCCAGAAGTCCTCCGCCGTGACGCTCGCGGTGAGTTTGGCAACTTCACCACCAAGTCAGACATCTTTTCGCTGGGCATGATCGTCTATTTCATGTGCTTTGGCAGACTGCCTTATCAGAATGCGGACGACTTGCACGAGGAAAACGAGGATCTGGAGCAGCTCAGGGCCGAAATAGCCAGCTGGCAAGGCTTCGACGACGTGCGTAAAGCGCGGTCAGATCTTCCAGACAAGCTCTACAGCTTCTTGAAAAGGCTGCTGTCCCTCGACCCCGCAGAACGACCCACCACGGAGCAAATATTACTTGGGATAGGCGCCGGATCCGGACTGGAAGACCTCAACGGCTTCGGGCCCCCATTCGACGACATCGGGCCCCGGATCTCGTCGGCAGACTCGCCTTCCCCCAGCCCGAGCAAGCTGCAGCGCCGCCACTCGACCCAGACGGGCCTCATGCGCGCCCCGTCGAAACTGCGCCAACAAGCAAACGCCGAAGACCACCGCCCGCCCAGCCCCCCGACGAGCCGCAAGCCGCCGCCGCCGCCGTCGTCGCCGTCGGCCGCCACAGGCAGCCGGACGCCCACGCCCCCCGACTCCGCCGGCCTCATCCTCCGCAAACGCCAGCTCGACAACTACTCGCCCCCTCCTCCACACCACCACCACCACCACCGCCGCCACTCCTCCGCATCGCCCACATCCCCCCCACCAACAACACCGCGCCTCATGCTCCCCCCTCCCTCCTCCCCCTTTTCCTCCCTCCTCCTCGCCCCCCGCCTCCACGCCCTCCTCGCCTCCCCCGCCGCCGCCTCCTCCATCAAACTCGCCCTCTTCCTCGCCAAGACCTTATCCCTCTTCCGCCCCTGCAGCCCCTTCGCCGCCAACCCTTTCGTCGCCTTCCCGTTGCTGTGCCTCGCCGCCCTCGACTTCGCTGGGCCGTCGTTCTTTTTCGCCGTGGCGTCGTGGAATCATCACCATCACTATTATCCGTTCGCGGCGGCGGCGGCGACGAGGGGAGGGTGGGAGCGGGTGGGGTTGGCGTGGTGTTTGGGGTTGTTGGGGTTGCATGTGGTGGCTGTGGCGGGGGCGGGGTGGTGGGGCTGTTTGTGTGCGGTTGGTGTTGGAGGGGGGGTGGGGGCGGGTGGG